>NC_139990.1:39335032-39565688 GCF_964263955.1 Coregonus lavaretus
CATTAGGGTTATAACCATGTTAATGTATCATCACAGAGAAGTATCTACTGTGACATTAGGGTTATAACCATGTTAATGTATCATCACGGAGAAGTATCTACTGTGACATTAGGGTTCTAACCATGATAATGTATCATCACGGAGAAGTGTCTACTCCCAGCTCATACTGAGGAGGTGTGGAGAGAGAGAGAGATCGAGAGAGAGAGAGAGAGAGAGAGAGAGAGAGAGAGAGAGAGAGAGAGAGAGAGAGAGAGAGAGAGAGAGAGAGAGAGAGAGAGAGAGAGAGAGAGAGAGAGAGAGAGAATGAATTGTTTTAAGGGAGACAGTTTATTCTGAACTAATGTGTCCTGTCATGTGCCAAAACCACTCACATCAGAGTCTGACAGACAGAGGCAGATGCACCTCCACTGTGTTTGGCTTCAGAGAGCTCTACATCTCACATCCCTTCTGACTGGCACAGAACTAGAGAGGCCCAGTACAGAGTGTGTATGTGTGTGCTGTACATGCATGCATGAGGAGGAGATTGCATCTGCTCTGGAGGACCCACTGTTCATCCCATCAACTCCAGATGACCAGATTATAATTTGTGTGGAGTGTTTGAGTAAGAAGAAATGTTCAAAACATGATTAAAGAAAACATGTGTTGCAACACTTGTGATTTGGTAATCTGAACCTCAGTTCAACGGTTCCCAGAAGAGCAGGTATTATGATGTACTTCTATTCCATTAAACTACACTGAATCACTGTTTCTGTCCTCCATACCGGCAATAACAGCATATCACCAGACATTGTTTGCCTGATTAGAAGGGGATTCATGGGAATAGCAGGTATGGTTCAGGAAACAAGCCATACAACAAGTCATAATACAGCAACATTTATTTAAGAAGATGGCAGGGCAATAAGTCTAAACTATCGGAAACCATAAATCCAATTCACAAGCTCATCTTCTGTCAAACCTTCTGGTCACAACACATAAAGCCCTTCTGAAAAGATTGAAACCACAATGTTCTTCTGTCAAACCTGGTCAAAATATATAAAGCCCTTCTGACAGGATTGAAACCACAACGTTGCAATTACTGTACTGATATATAAATGTCAGAAATGCTTTATGAAACAGTCTCTTGGCCTGCTGCCTGCCTGCTCCGAAGACAGATACAATGGAAAACAGAAAGCAGTGTGCAATATTGAGACAGGAGGATGTGTCAGAGTTGTTTTCAGTATCTATCACATGCAATCACTATCACATTTCACTTCTTTTGTTTCAGTTGAGAACGGAGCTCAGCTAGCCAAACAGTCACATAGGAACAGACATCATTAGAAGTTCAAACAGCAGTTTGAATAGAGCGCAGCAGACGCGGAAGCAGACCTTGAAAGTCAAACAGGTGATCTAATTTTAGAACTCATGCAGCCAGGTACTCAGGTATTTCTCTGGCATTGTGTTAACAGCAGTCTGGTGTGCTGAATATTTGTACCGGTCCTTAGCTATGACCGAGACTGGAATGTTCATATTGTTAAAAGTGTAACAGTATTGCAACAGCCATGTGGTTGTAAGGAGTGCAGAATTTCCTGGAATTCTCCCCATTTCTCATATTTGTCACACTAACAACACACAGGCAAACACATACCAAGTGAGAGATGGAGAGAGAGAGAGAGAGACAGAGAGAGAGAGAGAGAGAGAGAGAGAGAGAGAGAGAGAGAGAGAGAGAGAGAGAGAGAGATAGAGAGAGAGAGAGAGAGAGAGAGAGAGAGAGAGAGTGAGACAGTCAGACAGACAGACAGAGAGACAGTGACCAACGGAACACTGTGGTCAGAGCTCATTACACGACTGGTTGCTCTCCCTATCGATCTAAACACACAGTGATACACACACACATACACACACACGCAAGCGCAACACACACACACACACACACACTAGCAGCGTGCCATAGAGGAGCATGGGAGAGAGGGGAGAGGGGGAGGGGCTTTCCTGTTAGGGATCAGTCATTGATTTTCATTCAGACCCCACCATCCATCCACCACACCTAATCCACAGTAACAGTGTGCCTGCATCCCAAATGGAACTCTATTACCTATATAATGTACTCAGGGCCACAGGGCTCTGGTCAAAAAGTAGTGCACTATGTAGGGAATAGGGTGCCATTTGGGACACAGCCTCTCTGTTGGTAGATAGGCCTACTGGACAAGTGTAAAAATGTATATTCACTCTGAATGAGCCAAATTCAGTAATAGAAATCTAGGGGCAGTGAAATAGAGTCTGTTGCTGTCCCCATCCCAGACTCTCAACCTATCCCCCTGGAGCTCTCCCACAGCCTGGGACCATCTGCCTCTATAAATTCAATAATTCCAAAACAACTGTTCCACTATATCAGCAAAACCCTGTTCCTGTCTTAGTCAGCCCTCATGTTACAGTGTTCATTAACTGTCCTCTCTCAATGCCTTATTTCTATGAACCCAAAGACTGCTTTCTTAACGGAAGGTAGTATGACCGCTTAACAAATCATTTACTAAACTATAGAATAGAACAGAGCAGAATAGAATAGAAAAACTGTATTTATATGTGATGTTAATGGTCATCACTTGTGTTGCTGCCAACAACAACTGTGTTCTAGTAAACATGGCAACAGGACTGAACATGCCTTTTGTGCTGCATCGCAAAGCAAAACTCCTCTCAGTCCTTCCAATGGAAAACACCTATGCGTTATGACGCGCGAGGAACCGCAGATCATAATCAATCATCTGATCTATTACCACGAATGTGATCTGCCCCCTTTTGATCAGAAGATATAAATGCCCTGTAACTTATGTTATCAATAGATGTGATAAGATACGAAAAATAGGTGAAAATGAAATAGATAAGATGGATATTTAATATCGAACCGAACTTGTTGTGAATAGATTAGATTAAATGAGAAAATATTTTTGAAATGAGATGCCTTTCCACCGTACACAACTGATCAACAATGGCACCAAACTCATTCAAGAACCACTATAAAACTAGCTCTGTTCCATGGCGTTAGTGCGCGTCCGCGCATAATGCCCTGGACCAGAGCTAGAACCCCTGAATTGCCTACTGTACCTGTTTTGCCATCCCTGTAGCAGGTTAGTGTATTTATTGAGGACCCCCTCCAGACGCCGCTTGTGGGCTTGATGCGGAGTAGACCCGCTGCCCCCGGACACCCCACCACGGCTACCTGCGGTGACTCCCTCCGAGCCCAGGCTGTGCGGACACGGACCGCCACCTCCTCCGTCCAACCTCCGTGCAGCGGGATTCCCATGGTAGGATGCGGGGTTGATCATGTTGGAGCCTGGGTGCTTGTCCATAATTGAGATTTAGGCTAAAGATAAGATGATTATCTTGTTTTAGAAGGTGGAAAACCGAACGATAAGAAGATCGAATGCAGCGGAGATTCCAGAACAGGGTGATAACCACATTCTCCGTTAGTACAGCTTCTTGGAGAATATGGACCCTGCACTGTCTTATGCTGAGAGAAGAAGAGAGAGAAGAAGAGGAGAGAAGAGGGGGTTTCCGTGTCTTGCTGCGGTGTTGGTGTGTGGCTCTGACGTTTCTGCGTTTTTCTACTGGAAATCCCGGGATGGTCACTCCCTTTGACTGCCGGCCAACCACGATGCTGTACCTCCAGAATACAGGGCTATATACATCATCGCTGAAAACACACGGATTCACCATAGCTTATTCACCACACACAAGGATCTCAACGTACATGCATGATGTGTGGGATATTAAATATTTCAATTTGGAATAGGGAAAAAATAGGGAAAGGCCTATGCCATTTAGGCTATTTGATATGAAAATGTAAGGCTATTCAGTTAATATTCTTCTTGAACTTCTTCCAGAAAAGAGACATTAGTAAACATTGCAACAATTGTCTTGCAATTTATCAGGAGAATAATAAACCATGTTAATGTAAAAGGCTACCAGCTAATTGTAACAAACATAAACAACTCCAAATCCCAGAATCCTCCAGTGCGGCAACTCCTTGATGATGCCATTTACAGTAGTCCAGCCTATAGTAGCCTAGCGGCGCTCTCCTGTCTCCTCTCCATACCATCTGTCATTAGTTACCTATATCTTCGAAATTAATACATTTTTACCGTTTCTTCTCCAGACGCATATAGGAAACATCTCCAATGGCGTCGCCTCTGAAAGTGTGCATTGTCGGCTCTGGAAACTGGTGAGTTCAGTCACTGTCAATGGTCATTGTTGCTCCTGTCGATGATAGGCAACATGCCTTGCAACCTATAGAGATTGTCAGATAGATCTTACTGGGTTAGCTGGCTAGCTAGAGCAGCACAAGTTGGCAGTGTCTGACGCTTACAATGTAGGCCTATCTCTCTTTGGCGCAGAGGCAGGCGCGGCTTGTTACATTGTAGCTATTGTCAAGGAAAACAAACCTCTCATATGGCCATGAGCAGAGCAACGTGGGTTTTTTAATGTACTTATGTTGAGGGGACTACAATGCATTTCTGTAGGATAATGTTTAAGGGATAATGTTTTGACATGAGCAAATTATTGAGAAGGGACAAGACAGAATTTTCTAGGTTATCCATTCTAAAATGATGGTGAACAGTTATGATAATAATTTGATTGTTTTTGCTATTGTCTCTTGCCACAAGACGATGGTAAATGGTATATTGTAGATAAGTGTAATGTACATAAATGATTCTTCTTCCCTACAGGGGTTCAGCCATTGCCAGGATAATTGGCAGTAATGCTCAGACCCTGCAGCGCTTCGCCACCACAGTCAAGATGTGGGTGTTTGAGGAGAACGTGAACGGCAGGAATCTCACAGACATCATCAACACAGACCATGAGAATGTCAAGTACCTGCCTGGATACAAACTGCCTGACAATGTGGTAAGAGGACTGTCTGAACAGAAATGAGCCCAACAGCTGTTTCACATATTTGTTCCATTCCAGCACACAGCTGACCAAAGCATTACAGTCACCTCATTGAAATGATATCTTCCACCCGCTCCCTCTCCTTCTCCCTCACTCCCTCCCTCTCTCTCTCTGTCTCTATCCCTCTCTCTCTCTCTCCATCTCTCTCTCTCTCCATCTCTCTCTCTCTCCATCTCTCTCTCTCTCCCCCTCGCTCTCCCCCTCCTTCCCTCTCCACAGGTGGCTGTACCCCAGCTCCAGGATGCTGCTGAGGGGGCTGACCTCCTAGTGTTTGTGGTTCCTCACCAGTTCATCAGGAAGCTGTGTGATGAGATGGTAGGCTGTGTCTCCTCTCAGGCCAGGGGAATCACACTCATTAAGGTAAGAGTTTCACGCCGCCAAACGTCGTATTCTTATGTTTGCTCTGCAACCTAGAACACATAAGGGTTCACAAGGCTATATGGAGCCCTCTCATTTCTCAGTGTCCGCCTCATAATTTAGGTTCTAAATTAAAGGTGAAAATATGTATTTTTCTGTATGCTTAAAAAACATATTTTCCAGGACGTTGAGAAAATGCATATTTTCCAGACGTTGAAAAATACGTATCTTCCGGATGTTGAAATCAGGTAAATTTTCGGTTCTGAATGAAAGTTGAAAATACTTATTTTCTGGATGTTGAAAATACGTATTTCCCAGACGTTGAAAAATGTATTTTCCGGATGTTGAAATCAGGCTAATTTTTTTATTCTAAATGAAAGTTGAAAATATGTAATTTATAGACGTCTATAATTGGTTCAGGTTTGGTCCAAAAGGCGTTGCCGTCGGTCCGTGCTTACTGAGGTGGAGCCTACAGTGTTGCCTGAAATAGAATTTTATGAATGCCCATCTATGGTTACCATTTGTAAAACACCCCCCAAAAAAATGACTTCTGGTCTGGACCAAAAAAAAGACATCCAAAAGACGTCGGCTCGCGCTTACTGGGGTGTAGCCTAACGTGTTGGCCCCCAATATAATTTTATGAATGCCCATCCGTGTGGTAGGCCTACCGTTTGTTAAACAGACCGTTACATTGGCTTTACTAGTCCTGATTCCTGTGGCTAATCAATTTGGCTATTTAAGCTCTGAATATCAGCTACCCAACTTTATCAGGAGTTATCGTGAGCCTATTTGCAATGTGTTTACACAGCGGGAAATGCAGAAGTGTTTTCTTTTTCGCTATGATCAGCTTGTCAAAAATGTACAGATACAAACTTGAAATCACTGGTCATGACAATGGGGTGAAACTCCTGGACAACAGTTGTGATTGTCCATTCCATATTGTCCATTTTACTTTGACCTGTCCTGTTTTTAGGATATGTTGTTTGTTAACATGACAGCACATTTTTTATTTGATTGAGCACCATTTAGGTTAGGCTATTTGATCTGAGAAACCTGCATGATGTAAAACGTGTCCATCTCATTACATTGTCATACATGTTATCTCCAGCCTGTAGGCGTCAGAAAAGGCCACATACTATTTCTACCATATCCTATATCTGCTACTTGATTTAAGTTAGATAATTTTTTTGACTGAATGTTAGTGGAGCGCTCCAGCGATGCGTTTCTCCAACAGCACCCTGTAGGGCATGCTGGGAATGGACAAGCAAAATATTTTGCGCCCCTGCCTTTTACAAAGTGGCCACTGCTTATCACAGGGTGGCATCAATGCTCACCTAAAAAGCCCTTATGCCACTGGTCATTATTTTTGGGCAGAATTATGTGAGGTTTTATGTGTTGTTGTTGGAGGTGCGTCTTGGTTTAGTTCATCAATCTGTCACCATAGGCAGCCGCTTAATCCTGCCTAATGAGCGGGCCAGCCGTGTGTATGGGCCTGCGTCTCATTTTACATTTTTAAATTTTTAGTCATTTAGCAGACACTCTTATCCAGAGCGACTTACAGTTAGTGAGTGCATACATTTTTCACACCAATAATGTTGTGTTGTCAGATATTGACCTCTGCACTACAGCATGAGACCCATGACAGCTTGTCTCATCTATAAATAGATAGTTTGTCTGCTGAACATATGGCTTTCTGTCACTCTTGTCCGTCACTCTGTCACTCTGGCATAGACCTCATCTGCTGAACATATGGCTTTCTGTCACTGTCAGTCTGTCACTCTGTCCATCTGTCAGTCACTCTGTGAGTAAGTCACTCTGTCACTGTCACTCTGTCAGTCACTCTGTTACTCACTCTGTTACTCACTCTGTCACTGTCAGTCACTGTCAGTCTGTCACTCTGTCTGTCACTCTGTCAGTCACTCTGTCCATGTCACTCTGTCTGTCATTCACTGTCAGTCACTCTGTCAGTCACTCTGTTAGTCTGTCAGTCACTCTGTCAGTCACTCTGTTAGTCTGTCAGTCACTCTGTCAGTCAGTCTTAGGGTTGAATGGTGGGAACCCGGTTACCGAAATTTACCAGGATTTACCGCCCAAAACCACTCCCTTTTCCCAGGATAAGAAACGGTGAGAAACCGGTAAATTATAATAAATTATTTATATGAACAGCATGGTGTGAAATGGAACTGTTAAATTATATGCGATGTCTAAATCTGGCTTCACTACAGCCTCTGCATGATGAATCAACGCTCAGGGTGGGGTCAGACCCCGTATGGAGCGCAGTTCACAATGCATGTAGACTTGCATGTAACTTTTTTTATTGTGACAGGTAGACCTACATTTGCTGCAGCATTGCCTATGCTACAGTAATATAAAGACAGAATGCGCATCTAATTTACCCATCTACATCTGGCTTTCAGGGGTCACCTTGTTTTTTAATTGTAAAGAAAAATAAAAATAAATTGCAGCTGCAGAGTTTTAAAACAGCCTATCACTAGAATATCGTTGCTTTAAATCAGTGCACGCTCGAGTACTCTCTCACAGTCTTTCTCTCTCTCCATCAACTCCATTCAAATTGCATCCAAAATAGATAATCCTGTTCTAGATTGATATACTGTATAGCCCTATATATAGATGTCCTAGCCTACCTCTTTCAGGTAATACATTCAATGCAGTATTAGCCTTATATTTAGCTAATTAATGGTGGGTTATGCATAATAAGCTTCTAACTTATAGCCTCTGTCTCTTGTGCAATATGCAAGCACCTGTGCCCTGCTGACCTCTCCTTGGAGTCACATGCGGCAAAAGCTAGACTAGAATAGCTTGCTGGACATTATATATTTTTAGCATTTCTTATACCAATAGACTATTCGAATAGGCACGCAAGCTCTTTTTTGCTGAATGTTAAATGCAGCATCCAATAGAACTCACATGTAGCTTGAAAGAAGAGCGAACGCGCGATGGCGGTAGGCTATAGCAGTTATTTATTCAGACCCAACCATTCAATCTTCGTGAAGAGAAGTGAAAGCCTTCTGCATCTAATTCTAGTCCTATATTATTCAAGTATGTCATTAGAATGATGAAGATAAGGACAATTAAACGAATTTCATGTATCTGTTGAAAGCCAGGAAGGAATGAAGCAACAATAGAGAGAGAAAGAGGAGGTAGGCTAATAACATAAGGGGAAATATTATCAAAGGTATATATATATGCGTCAGCCTACTAATTATACAAATAGGCCCAATTATACTTGTAACTTTTTAGGCCGCATGTGCTCTAACAGAATCACATGTTCTCTTCTGCTTTATCATGGTTTGAACGATGTACGTAATTCCAGTCCATATAACACAGTATAATATAATACAGTACAGTAATACAGTTCACACTCAAAAAGATTTGCCTAATGGAGCTAGTTTCATTTATTTACCCAAGAGAGCATATAGCTAGCTACATCTATGGGCTTTATATAGCTAGCTACATCTATGGGCTTTTAAATAGCTAGCTACATCTATGGGCTTTTATATAGCTAGCTACATCTATGGGCTTTATATAGCTAGCTACATCTATGGGCTTTTATATAGCTAGCTACATCTATGGGCTTTATATAGCTAGCTACATCTATGGGCTTTTATATAGCTAGCTTCATCTATGGGCTTTTATATAGCTAGCTACATGTATGGGCTTTTATGTTTTTTTGTTGTGCGTAATACGACCCACTAAAACCTGTTCTACAACAGCAGTCTACTCTATTCTGTTCTGCTCAGCTCTGGCCTTTTTGAGACTGTTGACTGTTATTACCAACAGCCAGCCAGACAGCCAGACAGACAGGGTTAATATCCTCCTATCCATGACAACAGAGAGGTTTAGTGCATGGTGAAATCCATGTGTTGTGGTAACAGAGCTGAAAGAGTTGAACGTCCAGCTCTGGCTCTGGAGAGGCTAAAGGGGCTGGTTTAAACCTCTTGATTGGGCCACAGCAGGGCCTTGTATTAAACATCTGGATTGGGCCACAGCATGACCTTGTATTAAACCTCTGGATTGGGCCACAGCAGGACCTTGTATTAAACCTCTGGATTGGGCCACAGCAGGACCTTGTATTAAACCTCTGGATTGGGCCACAGCAGGACCTTGTATTAAACCTCTGGATTGGGCCACAGCAGGACCTTGTATTAAACCTCTGGATTGGGCCAGAGCAGGACCTTGTATTAAACCTCTGGATTGGGCCACAGCAGGGCCTTTGTAAAGGGGGATTTGTGTGGTTGAGAAGCCAGGGGATTCTGAGAAGCTTTGTTTTAGTGGAGAGGCTTTTATAATTAATGCTACGTAATGATCTACAGGCTCATTTATTTTAGTGGAGAGGATGGTCTTCTCATTCTCCAAGAATGTAATCAGACAATTATGGTGTTGGGATTTATTTAATAGGCTACTCTCTCTCATTAGCCTGCTCTCTCTCTACTGTCTATTCATTTATTCATGCCTAGTCTTAAATCAGTTACAACTACTTCTGCAAGGTTCTAGTTATTTAGGAAGTGTTTGTACTTGTCAGAGTGTGTATAAAAAGCGAGTCCACAGCTCCTTGGTTGGCCTAGTTTGTTTCTGTCACCAGCTGGTTCTATCTCTCTCCAAGGCAGCTAAGCTCCCACGTCTGGCTTATGATGTTTGGATATTTCAAGAGTGATGTTTACTGGGACATGATATGCTCTCCTCTCGGTACTCCCATCCATGTCCCAGATTGAGTTAGCGTCAGCAGGAGAGAGTAGGCTAATGTCAGAGGGAGTAGAGTAGCTAACTCTGTATCTACTGTAGTGTTGTCTGTCTGTCCTTTCTGTCTCTCTGTCTGTCTGTCTCTGTCCTTTCTGTCTCTCTGTCCTTTCTGTCTGTCTGTCTCTCTGTGTCTCTGTCCTGTCTGTCTGTCCTGTCTGTCTGTCCTTTCTGACTCTGTCCTTTCTGTCTGTCTGTCTCTGTATGTCTCTGTCCTTTCTGTCTGTCCTTTCTGTCTGTCCTTTCTGTCTGTATGTCTGTCTGTCTGTCTGTCTGTCTGTCTGTCTGTCTGTCTGTCTGTCCTTTCTGTCTGTCTGTCTGTCTGTCTGTCTGTCTGTCTGTCTGTCTCTCGGTCCTTTCTGTCTGTCTCTCTGTCCTTTCTGTTTGTCTGTCTCTGTCTTTTCTGTCGGTCTGTCTGTCTGTCTGTCAGTGACAAGCCCCCATGTGTGGAGTTGAGACAGCAGTCTGACTCTGTCTCTATGTGTCTCTGAATGGATCTTTTTAGTTACAAACACATAATAAACAGATAGAAACAGTAGTAAACCACTAAACAGTAGTAACATCTCTCACCTCTCTCTTCACAGGGAATAGCTGCTTCCTCACTCCTCTCTGTCAATATCCTCTTTCAGATGGCTGTCTTCCTTTTATATTTTCTCTCACTTTGCCCTGTAAACAAATCGAATGAAAAACAGTAGTGAACCAGTAAACCATAGTGATTTAGCTGTCTCCTGTCCCCACAGGGAATAGACGAGGGTCCGGAGGGCCTGAAGCTCATCTCTGACATAATCAGGGAGAAGATGGCTATAGACGTCAGTGTTCTAATGGGAGCTAACATCGCCAACGAGGTGGCAGCAGAGAAGTTCTGTGAGACCACCATCGGTAAGAATACCCCAGCCTCATTTATAATGCATATACATTTGTATACAGGAATGTAAAACAAAGCTGTGAAGTTATTTGATAACTATATGGCATGAGATATATAGTAATAATGTCTCCTGAGTGGCGCAGTGGTCTAAAGGCACTGCATCGCAGTACTAGCTGTGCCACTAGAGATCCTGGTTCGAATCCAGGCTCTGTCATAGCCGGCCGTGACCGGGAGACCAATGGGGTGGCGCACAATTGGCCCAGCTTCGTCCAGGGTAGGGGAGGGAATGGCCGGCAGGGATGTAGCTCAGTTGGTAGAGCATGGCGTTTGCAACGCCAGGGTTGTGGGTTCGATTCCCACGGGGGGCCAGTATGAAAAAAATATATATATAATAATAATGTAACTGTAAGTCGCTCTGGATAAGAGCGTCTGCTAAATGACAAAAAAAAAATACAAAAAAAATACAAAAAATAATACAAAGCATGGACAGAGATGGAGTGATAGGCTGGCTATGTGTTGGATGTAAAACGTGTTGCTTTACCAGGCAGTAAGATCATGGAGAACGGCCTGCTCTTCAAGGAGCTCCTGCAGACTCCTAACTTCAGGATCACAGTGGTGGACGACGCAGACACTGTAGAGCTCTGTGGAGCACTGAAGGTAACTCTAAGATACTGTAGAGCTCTGTGGAGCACTGAAGGTAACTCTAAGATTCTGTGGAGCACTGAAGGTAACTCTAAGTACCCAGCCCAGTGAGTGTATGTGCATGGTAAAATGGATACTTCCATTGTAAAATGGTAATGACATAGTAATAACCTATTACCTCTATGTTTTCGTCTCTCTTCCTCAGAACATCGTAGCGGTAGGAGCAGGGTTCTGTGATGGGCTGAGGTGTGGTGACAACACCAAGGCAGCAGTAATCAGACTAGGGCTGATGGAGATGATAGCCTTCGCTAAGCTCTTCAGTAAAGATGGCGTCGTCTCCTCTGCAACTTTCCTGGAGAGCTGCGGCGTGGCTGACCTCATCACGACCTGCTATGGAGGACGCAACCGACGCGTGGCCGAGGCATTCGCCAAGACAGGAAAGGTAAGGACAAACGTCCAACTCTACACCAGATCTGGGATGGTTAGTGCCGGCTGACTGACCACTTGTCAGTTACACCACCCCATGGCAAAGTCACAAATCAAAACAATGTGTTGTTTCATTCAGAAATGTGACGTTTTTCAGTTAGTAAACAGTATAGACCTGACTCCTACATAGATACATGGTAATATGTCATGTATTTTCAGTTAGTAACAGTATAGACCTGACTCCTACATAGATACATGGTAATATGTCATGTATTTTCAGTTAGTAACAGTATAGGCCTAACTCCTACATAGATACATGGTGGTCCTCTGTAGCTCAGCTGGTAGAGCACGGCGCTTGTAACGCCAAGGTAGTGGGTTCGATCCCCGGGACCACCCATACACACAAAAAATGTATGCACGCATGACTGTAAGTCGCTTTGGATAAAAGCGTCTGCTAACTGGCATATTATTATATTATTATACATGGTAATATGTCATGTATTTTCAGTTAGTAACAGTATAGGCCTAACTCCTACATAGATACATGGTAATATATGGGCGGCAGGTAGCTTAGTGGTTAAGAGCGTTGTGCCAGTAACCGAAAGGTCGCTGGTTCTAATCCCCGAGCCCACTAGGTGAAAAATCTGTCGATGTGCCCTTGAGCAAGGCACTTAACCCTAATTGCTCCTGTAAGTCGCTCTGGATAAGAGCGTCTGCTAAATGACCAATTATATTATATATGTCATGTATTTGTCTCCCTGCTAGACTATTGAGGTGCTGGAGCAGGAGATGTTGAATGGACAGAAGCTCCAGGGTCCTGCTACCTCAGCTGAAGTCTACCACATCCTCAAACAGAAGGGACTGGTGGACAAGTGAGTCCCTTTCTGTCTTCCTCTCTCTCTCTCTGATTGATCCAGATACAGTACCTAGCCAAATGTAGTCTGTCACTCATTCCACCTGTATTACCCTGTGGTCCCAACCATGAGCCCAGACTTATGATGGGGGAGAGAGAGAGAGGTGGTTGTATCCTTCCATTTTAACCCTATGTCATTCTGTTGTGTCTTTCCCAGGTTCCCTCTGTTTGGGGCAGTGTATCAGATCTGTTTCGAGGGCAAGCCGGTACAGGAAATGATCTCCTGTCTACAGAGTCACCCAGAGCACCTGTGAGTGCAGCTAGCTAGGTATGCTAGGCTAACCTCAGATAGCAGAGCTAATTCTATCTCTCCTCTCCAGCTGCTCTCCTCTGACCTCTATCCATAGAGGAGCTGTTCTCTCAAACAAGGGCCCTCCCTCCCCACCCTACCCTTCAAGGTTTAGGGACCAAAAGTTACAGAGTAGATGCTATTTACAATATTGTTGTGTTAAAGTGATGAGCCTCGGCTGCTGCTAAGTGTCTATGGTGAATCAGTACCTCACATTGACATACAATATCTACGGGTGAATGTCAGTTTCCTTCAGTGTTATTGAACCTAAATGACCTCCGATGCTACTAGCCAGCCATTAGGGCTCAAAAGTGGCTCTATCTATGGACACCAGCCAGCATCGGTCTCAAATGCACTTTTTGTGATTTCCTTATTTAATCATGCTGGCAAGACTTGACAATGCCCTTTCAATTAGGGGGGATGTTAGAACATAATTACCTTTGTGGGAAGTCATTCGTTTCAGTGGCCCATTTCAAAATCGTTAATTAGAATAGAATGGAATTACTTCATTTTTCCCAGAGGGAACTTCTGTCATTTTATACTGTTTCACTGCCATTCACATAATTTTAATGACATTACTTTACAGTCAATCCCAATGGAGTCATAATTTGTTTTTACAAAGGGAACAAGTGCACTCTGGAAAAAATAAAATGCAGTCCTTGCCTCACTAATTTAAATCCCCAATCATTATCAGTGCCAATTTTAGCATGTAAATCTTGGTGGGGCAAACTAAAAAATACAATTGTTTGATGCATGCCAGCAAACCCACTACACAACACAACACTAAACAATACATTAATTGCACTATAACGGTCACAAACGGTGCCCACACACTGTTAGGGCCTACATAAAGCTGTCCCAACAGTAGTCCCAACACCTTACCACTGCTACACCTGGCTATCAGCAGAGACTTGTCTGGCAGCGAAACAGTTCATTCAGCCTCATTTACTGCCTTTAAAAAAACATAGCTGATATGGCTGACTTGCTTAAACAAATGTGGTTTCTACTGACAATTGAGATGTACAAACTATGGCATAAAGGGACGACGAGCGGATAAGAGGCAATCCGTAATTTCGATTAAGACATTAATGAGCGACCTAGGACGGACGTAGTCAATATAACTATTTGTTCAGCACTTTTGAAATGTACAGCGACAGAATTCAGAACATGGGCCGTTCTTACAGTATTCTCCCTGTACACCAAGTCAGAACCATAGGATAAATAAAGGGGGCATATAAGCAGACAATGAAAGCTCTTACAATATTCGATGATTACATTTCTCTAAAACAGGCTGTGCACCACCAAGTCAGAACAGTAGGCGAAATTAGGAGGGGAAACGGGACCAAATTATTAGGGTGAGGCACATGGGCTACTAACAGCTTACTACACAACATACACTTACTATTACTTTCTTAGCTACAGTATACAGTGGGGAGAACAAGTATTTGATACACTGCCGATTTTGCAGGTTTTCCTACTTACAAAGCATGTAGAGGTCTGTAATTTTTATCATAAGTACACTTCAACTGTGAGAGACGGAATCTAAAACAAAAATCCAGAAAATCACATTGTATGATTTTTAAGTAATTAATTTGCATTTTATTGCATGACATAAGTATTTGATCACCTACCAACCAGTAAGAATTCCGGCTCTCACAGACCTGTTAGTTTTTCTATAAGAAGCCCTCCTGTTCTCCACTCATTACCTGTATTAACTGCACCTGTTTGAACTTGTTACCTGTGTAAAAGACACCTGTCCACACACTCAATCAAACAGACTCCAACCTCTCCACAATGGCCAAGACCAGAGAGCTGTGTAAGGACATCAGGGATAAAATTGTAGACCTGCACAAGGCTGGGATGGTCTACAGGACAATAGGCAAGCAGCTTGGTGAGAAGGCAACAACTGCTGGCGCAATTATTAGAAAATGGAAGAAGTTCAAGATGACGGTCAATCACCCTCGGTCTGGGGCTCCATGCAAGATCTCACCTCGTGGGGCATCAATGATCATGAGGAAGGTGAGGGATCAGCCCAGAACTACACGGCAGGACCTGGTCAATGACCTGAAGAGAGCTGGGACCACAGTCTCAAAGAAAACCATTAGTAACACACTACGCCGTCATGGATTAAAATCCTGCAGCGCACGCAAGGTCCCCCTGCTCAAGCCAGCGCATGTCCAGGCCCGTCTGAAGTTTGCCAATGACTATCTGGATGATCCAGAGGAGGAATGGGAGAAGATCATTTGGTCTGATGAGACAAAAATAGAGCTTTTTGGTCTAAACTCCACTTGCCGTGTTTGGAGGAAGAAGAAGGATGAGTACAACCCCAAGAACACCATCCCAACCGTGAAGCATGGAGGTGGAAACATCATTCTTTGGGGATGCTTTTCTGCAAAGGGGACAGGACGACTGCACCGTATTGAGGGGAGGATGGATGGGGCCATGTATCGCGAGATCTTGGCCAACAACCTCCTTCCCTCAGTAAGATCATTGAAGATGGGTCGTGGCTGGGTCTTCCAGCATGACAACGACCCGAAACACACAGCCAGGGCAACTAAGGAGTGGCTCCGTAAGAAGCATCTCAAGGTCCTGGAGTGGCCTAGCCAGTCTCCAGACCTGAACCCAATAGAAAATCTTTGGAGGGAGCTGAAAGTCCGTATTGCCCAGCGACAGCCCCGAAACCTGAAGGATCTGGAGAAGGTCTGTATGGAGGAGTGGGCCAAAATCCCTGCTGCAGTGTGTGCAAACCTGGTCAAGACCTACAGGAAACGGATGATCTCTGTAATTGCAAACACAGGTTTCTGTACCAAATATTAAGTTCTGCTTTTCTGATGTATCAAATACTTATGTCATGCAATAAAATGCAAATTAATTACTTAAAAATCATACAATGTGATTTTCTGGATTTTATTTTTAGATTCCATCTCTCACAGTTGAAGTGTACCTATGATACAAATTACAGACCTCTACATGCTTTGTAAGTAGGAAAACCTGCAAAATTGGCAGTGTATCAAATACTTGTTCTCCCCACTGTATGTACACTACCGGTCAAAAGTTTTAGAACACCTAATCATTCAAGGGTTTTTCTTAATTTTTACTATTTTCTACCTTGTAGAATAATAGTGAAGACATCAAAACTATGAAATAACACATATGGAATCATGTAGTAACCAAAAAAGTGTTAAACAAATCAAAATATATTTTATATTTGAGATTATACAAATAGCCACCCTTTGCCTTGATGACAGCTTTGCACACTCTTGGCATTCTCTCAACCAGCTTCACCTGGAATGCTTTTCCAACAGTCTTGAAGGAGTTCCTACATATGCTGAGCACTTGTTGGCTGCTTTTCCTTCACTCTGCGGTCCGACTCATCCCAAACCATCTCAATTTGGTTGAGGTCGGGGGACGTCGAGGCCAGGTCATCTGATGCAGCACTCCATCACTCTCCTTCTTGGTAAAATATCCATTACACAGCCTGGAGGTGTGTTGGGTCATTGTCCTGTTGAAAAACAAATTATAGTCCCACTAAGCCCAAACCAGATGGGATGGCGTATCGCTGCAGAATGCTGTGGTAGCCATGCTGGTTAAGTGTGCCTTGAATTCTAAATAAATCACAGACGGTGTCACCAGAAAAGCACCCCCACACCATAACATCTCCTCCTCCATGCTTTACGGTGGGAAATACACATGTGGAGATCATCCGTTCACCCACATCGCGTCTCACAAAGACACGGCGGTTGGAAACAAAAATCTCAAATTTGGACTACAGACCAAAGGACAAGTTTCCACCGGTCTAATGTAAATTGCTCATGTTTCTTGGCCCAAGCAAGTCTCTTCTTCTTATTGGTGTCCTTTAGTAGTGGTTTCTTTGCAGCAATTCGACCATGAAGGCGTGATTCACACAGTCTACTCTGAACAGTTGATGTTGATGTGTCTGTTACTTGAACTCGGTGAAGCATTTATTTGGGCTGCAATTTCTGAGGCTGGTAACTCTAATGAACTTATCCTCTGCAGCAGAGGTAACTCTGGGTCTTCCATTCCTGTGGCAGTCCTCATGAGAGCCAGTTTTATCATAGCGCTTGATGGTTTTTGCGACTGCACTTGAAGAAACTTTCAAAGTTCTTGAAATGTTCCTTATTGACTGACCTTCATGTCTTAAAGTAATGATGGACTGTAATTTCTCTTTGCTTATTTGAGCTGTTCTTGCCATAATATGGACTTGGTATTTTACCAAATAGGGCTATCTTATGTATATAGCCCCCCTACCTTGTCACAACACAACTGATTGGCTCAAACGCATTAAGAAGGAAAGAAATTCCACAAATTAACTTTTAAGAAGGCACACCTGTTAATTGAAATGCATTCCAGGTGACTACCTCATGAAGCTGGTTGAGAGAATGTCAAGAGTGTGCAAAGCTGTCATCAAGGCAAAGGCTCTCAAATATAAAATATTTGTTTAACACTTTTTTGGTTACTACATGATTCCATATGTGTTATTTCATAGTTTTGATGTCTTCACTATTATTCTACAATGTAGAAAATAGTAAAAAAATAAAGAAAAACCCTTGAATGAGTAGGTATTCACAAAACCTTTGACCGGTAGTGTATCTCCCTGGCATATTACATCATTTATGTAGCAGCATACAATACATTTTTGGACTCACCTTGTTCTGCTATGCTCACTTGAACAGGAAGGTGGCGCGGCGGTCCTTCATGGGCAAATTTCGTCATCAAACTTTGTCATCAAAGTCTGGCATTCTGGGAACTCTGAAAAAAACAACGTCGAATCATGATGACGTCAGTGATCTTCAGGTCGTAGCTCTAGAAAGAGGCCCGAGTTCCCGACTAGCAATTCCGAGTTGGATGACCGTTCAAAACGTATTTTCCCAGTCGGAGCTAGTTTTTTTCCGAGTTCCCAGTTGTCTTGAACTCACTGAAATCAGATTTCCCAGTTCTGGGTTTACAGTTGTTTTGAGCGTCTCCATGAGTGACAAAGCACTGAGCCAATCACAGCGCAACTAGAGAACATTACCAACCCCTACGCTCCACATTTTCTACTGGCTGCCCCACCACCACAGAAAGCACTGAGCTAGGCTGAAACAACTGCATTTTTGAGCTGCCTTACTCAAGAAAGCAAGAAAGTGTTTTTGTTATATATATATTTTACATTGTTTGCAAACTGATATGTGACACCTAATAATGCCAAAAATAACATGCAAAACAGGCATCCCCTAGAAAGGTTGGGCTCAATGAATGACGGGTCGCCACTGTTCATTATACACTCTGAAAAGTAAAGGTGCCTGGAAGATCCTTTTGGGTTGCCACACCGGCGGAACCATTACATTTGAAACTCCTGGAACCTTTTTGTGATGGTATGGGTTCTATTTTTAACCTTTTTAATGATATATTGTAGAGGTGGCAGCCTATCAGATTGAAGGCATGGCTTATTGGAGGCATGGCTTTCAGATAGTTATTTTTGGTCACCCGTTAGCGTAAATGTCATTCCTGTTCATGTTAAGTTTGTACACTGCAAATGAAAATATTCCTTGAATATTTATGCATAATAACATAGTCTAATATAATATTAATAATATTAACATTGCTGATTACATACAGTAATAAAGCGGGAACTATTCCAACTTTGGGATTTGTATAGGTTCTTGAGGAACTCCAGGGGTTCCTTGAGTATCTCCAGGGTTCCTCGAGTCACCACTAATTCTAAGAGTGTAGTAATTGACAGATACATTTGTGAATGGCAAGAGTCAAAAAAATGTGCACGTATAGTCCCTGTACCCTACTGCATTCAGGCGGTAGGTAGGCAATTATTTCAATGTGTTTTGTTTTTATACCATTATTAAAAAGGGTTTAATTTGTTTCCCTATATCAGCTAATGTGGTTTACTGACATCAGGTATTGTGGGTCGATTCTGATGAAGATGCCTTTACAGGTTCGACTGCCAGGGACTTAGCCTGAGTGCCAGTCTGTTTGTGGCATCATGCCAAATCCTTGTCACTCATTGTCATGGCAATGACAGCAATGGAGTTGGCAAGAGCACCAACAGATCAGGTTACCAGGGACTAGGCCCATTTGGATTTTAATGTATTTTCGAAGGAGCATGTTCCACTACTTTAGAAGTGTATATACATACAGTATGTAGTCAGCCTACTTATGAATGATCAGCATTCAGTAGATGATTAGACAGACCAACACATTACAGCCAAAGGTTATGGAGTGTGGTTACTTGATATTAACTTTGCCTTTTATTTTGCTTGTGATTGTAACCTCAAATCCATCCTTCTTATCAGTTTAACTAACTAGGTAACTAAATCAGTCCTCTGTGATTTATCATCCTGGTAACTAAATCAGTCCTCTGTGATTTATCATCCTGGTAACTAAATCAGTCCTCTGTGATTTGAAGGGCGACATGTTCTCGTAAGGTTTAAATGTAAAATGTAACACTATTTTCTTTGGGAATAAAAATGTATGTCTCTGTTTTCACTGACCTTTTTCTGCATATTGTGAAAACTGTAAAGGTATTTGCTATGAGAAGCATTCTTTCAAAAGGACCTACTTACAGACCTGCTTTATACAGAACAAACTATAACATAATACTATCGTAAGGCCTTAATGTATTTTAATTGTTACATTTCAAACTTATTCAACTAAAACCATCATTTAGAAAAACGCACACTACAATACAATCACATAGCATAATCCAACACCTTGGCATAAACAACAATGCATTGTTTAACTTAAACATCTTTTGAAGCTCCGTTGTCGAAGCTAAAACATATTTGTACATCCAATGAATTATTGACTTTAGAAGTAGAAATGTATCTCATCAACGCTCCAAACTATATTTTTGACCAAAGCCACCAGCTCATTTCTTCCCATTAGTAGCTGTTGTCACAAGGGTTACCTTGATAAATCTTAGATCCAGACCCTGTGTTGGCTATATGAAAAGTCCAGAGGGTCCACTGAAGGACGGATGAATATAGTTGTAATGAATGGATAATAGGCCCACAGTGAGTCACTATACAATTTCCAACAGCAGAGACATGTCTCATAGTCGATAAAGAATAAAAGCATCCATCTTATGTATCTAAAGATCTGATCATGAATGTGATGAAGGGGTTTGTTTCAGATACATGTCCAGATTCCACCTCCAAAAGAATGGATGACCCGTAATGTCTAAGTATCTTAGTCTAGTGGGTCAAACTACAACATGGAGCTATTCTATGTTGGGTCTTTTTGCCCATAGTAAAAGCCAACAACCGCAGTAGATCAGTTCCATAATCCATGAGTGGTTGATTGCTCTAGTCTGATAAGTCGTTGATTGCTCTAGTCTGAACTCCCTCAGTGAATTAACTTCTAGTCCTCATCCTCATCCTCTCCGAAAGAGAGAAGACTCTTGTTTTTCACCTTCTTTTCAGACTTCTCCTTTTTCTCTTCATCTTCTCCTTCACTCTTTTTCTTCTTGCTAGAGCTGGCGGTGATGCCCTGGAACTTGTCTGAGGAGCGCTTCGTGGGCTTCTTGAACAGGATCTTGCCGTCTGCAGGAGGCTTGTCTTCTGCAGGAGGCTTGTCTTCTGTAGGCAGCAAGGAGAAGAGGCAGATTAAGTTTAGACACACACACGCCAATTAACACCAAGTTCCCTTGATAGTTTAGGCTTTTAAATCAATTTATTTGTACAATTAATTGTTCTTACCTTTTTCTGTACCATCCTTTACCCCTTTTATCTGTAACACTTCTTCAGCGCTCAGATCTCCCTTTTCGAGAATGACAACTTGAGGCAACTCATCTTCACGATCACTGCCACTGTCATCCTCCAAGGCTGGCATCTCTAGACGCTGCAGGAAAGGAGACAGGGTTAAATATCACCATATTGACATCATGCCAGCCTCCCTGTCCATGTTAAAGGTACACATATCTGCAAAAATAGCCCTTCATGTCAATGAAATATCTATAGTAGTCAAGGAATTGAATTCTGTGAGGGAAAAACGAATAATTTGGAGGGTGGTCAACTCTCCTGTAGAGTTAGCTAATTACGTTCCTTGACTAGCTGAATCAAGGTGTTAGAGCAGGGCTAAAACAACAACCTGCACATAGAGTAGCTTGCCATATATCCACAGATATACTGTAGCTCTACGTGCCACCTAGTCTATTTTCCATAGGCTAGCTAGCACATTAGCGAAATACCTTGGTATCAATGGTGGGTCCTTCCTTAAATCCAACATCGTTCTTGAATTTCTTTAAAAATGACGGCTCTGCTGGTTTCACCCACGATACGTTCGCTTTCGGACTCTTATTCATCTTAGCCATTTTGATAGTTAGAACAAATGAATGAAACAAGGGAATTTCAGGTTGTGTTTAGCGTAACATTAAATCGTCATCACCCTGCGCCCGCTGAAGGTCATATGATCCCAGAGGTGAATCTGATTGGTTGAATCGAGTGAAGACTTTTAGACAAGGAAGTAGTCAAATATGTGACAGTACAGTCTCTAGTTTAGATACTAAATAAACATGATCTCAGGTGCATTTTATGCATTATTAGCGGGCTTTCTTGGAGCCGTTGCCTCCTCGTCAGCCAAGCTATCTCTGGGCTCAGACTACCTCAAAGGGATGTGTAAAACAGGGTTGAAAGCCTGGGCTCAGGATGGGGACTACAGGATTATTCAGGAGGAAACATCACCCTGCGAATGGGTGAGTGTGTATCTATATGAATGTATCATTTTCAAATTGTGTGTGTGAGAGCAATAGAGATTGTGTGTGAGATACCATTCTACCAGAGACCACTAACAAGTCCTATTGTATTCCAGCTCCACATCCCTCTGTGGCTGCTGTTCAACTGTAATGCTGTGATGTGGTGTAATGTTTCAGCTCCACATCCCTCTGCGGCTGCTGTGTGGAGGACTACTGTTCACCAGTAATGCTGTGATGTGGACCTTCTTCTCCAAGGCTCTGAGACACTCCTCCTCCTCAGCCCGGGCCACGGTCACCACCACCGCATCCAACTTTGTATCCTCTGTGAGTAGGGCAACTGGTTGATATCCATCAGGGCATGTATTCATAAAATGTCTCAGAGTAGGAGTGCTGACCTTATGATCAATTTCACCTTTTAGATCATAATGAATAATGAATTTATGAATACGACCCCAGATCGCATCACTCCTCCTCTGAGATGCTTTATGAATACGACCCCAGATCGCATCACTCCTCCTCTGAGATGCTTTATGAATACGACCCCAGATCTCAGTACTCCTCCTCTGAGATGCTTTATGAATACGACCCCAGATCTCATCACTCCTCTGAGATGCTTTATGAATACGACCCCAAAGCTCATCATCCCTCCTCTGAGATGCTTTATTAATACGACCCCAGATCTCATCACTCCTCTGAGATGCTTTATGAATACGACCCCAAAGCTCATCATCCCTCCTCTGAGATGCTTTATTAATACGACCCCAGATCTCAGCTATCCAATTTATATGAACAACTCACTTACAGTACAGAACGTTGACCATAAGACCATAGTGGAACTACATTATTGGAGCAATGACATCTGTGAATCAATGTGTGGATGAAAGTATTATTGGCTATTTATGTTGTCAATCCCACTTACATCATCTGTACCGTCTTTAGGCATTCCTTGGGAAGCTGATCTTTGGTGAGACCCATGCAGCACTGTGGTGGGTGGGCATCTCTCTAACTCTCTCAGGTTTACTGGTGCTGCACAGATCGACTTCTCGACCAGCAGAGGCCAAGAAGGAAGAGTGAAGGACTGTCCACATGTGAAATAACAATACCACTGCATCAATCATCCTACTGTACATTTACATTACATTTACGTCATTTAGCAGACGCTCTTATCCAGAGCGACTTACAGTTAGTGCATACATTATTCTTTATTTTATTTTCATACTGGCCCCCCGTGGGAATCGAACCCACAACCCTGGCGTTGCAAACGCCATGCTCTACCAACTGAGCTACCTCCCTGCCGGCCATTCCCTCCCCTACCCTGGACGACGCTGGGCCAATTGTGCGCCGCCCCATTGGTCTCCCGGTTGCGGCCGGCTACAGCAGAGCCTGGATACGAACCAGGATCTCTAGTGGCACAGCTAGCACTGCGATGCAGTGCCTTAGACCACTGCGCCTCACTGTTTCATCCTACTGTACAGCCTCACTGTTTCACAAACACTTTCTGGCTCAAATAATCTGGATTTCACGAGAAATGTTCTGTTATCAGAATGGGCTTTGATGGTGTCAGTCACACATTGGATTTCATGGCATGTTACAACTGACGGTACAGTGGGGAAAAAAAGTATTTAGTCAGCCACCAATTGTGCAAGTTCTCCCACTTAAAAAGATGAGAGGCCTGTAATTTTCATCATAGGTACACGTCAACTATGACAGACAAAATGAGAATTTTTTCCCCAGAAAATCACATTGTAGGATTTTTTATGAATTTATTTGCAAATTATGGTGGAAAATAAGTATTTGGTCAATAACAAAAGTTTCTCAATACTTTGTTATATACCCTTTGTTGGCAATGACACCGGTCAAACGTTTTCTGTAAGTCTTCACAAGGTTTTCACACACTGTTGCTGGTATTTTGGCCCATTTGCAAATAAATTCATTAAAAATCCTACAATGTGATTTTCTGGATTTTTTTCCCTCAATTTGTCTGTCATAGTTGACGTGTACCTATGATGAAAATTACAGGCCTCTCTCATCTTTTTAAGTGGGAGAACTTGCACAATTGGTGGCTGACTAAATACTTTTTTCCCCCACTGTATATGGATTCTAACATGGTATGTTACAACTGACATGTTTCTATTGTCTTACTGTCTCTAGGTATTATATAACCAAGGTCTGCACTCCATACACAAACATGATCATGCTTTTCTCCACTACACATTATTATACAAACAAAGAATTTTGAATAATACCATTAAGATTAAGATGTATATTTTATTGAAAATATTGTAATGACCAGTAAGACTAAATGCATATCA
The DNA here is from genome assembly GCF_964263955.1 of Coregonus lavaretus. Taxonomy (NCBI): domain Eukaryota; kingdom Metazoa; phylum Chordata; class Actinopteri; order Salmoniformes; family Salmonidae; genus Coregonus; species Coregonus lavaretus. The sequence continues at coordinate 39,359,225 of NC_139990.1, forward strand.
ATTCATTGAAATAAGAGTTTTGTAAATAAACCTTTACATTTTACATTTACGTCATTTAGCAGACGCTCTTATCCAGAGCGACTTACATGAAATATCTTGTCACTTAATCTCTGACTGACATGTTCTTTATTCTGTAGTCGAGCTAATATGAGAACCAATCAATACATGGATAAACAAAGATAGCATCATTGACAACTTCCCTTTTATTCAAATGTTAGAGTAAACAATAGTGGTCCCATGATATGGAGCTTTCATTTGACTGTAGAAGTAGTATTACCATCCTGTACAAAAGGATAAAGTGCAGTACAACCATTCACTACTATCTAACCCCCTTCACTATCATCTAACCCCCCTTCACTATCATCTAACCTCATTCACTATCATCTAACCCCCTTCACTATCATCTAACCCCATTCACTATCATCTAACCCCCCTACACTATCATCTAACCCCCCATACACTATCATCTAACCCCCCATACACTATCATCTAACCCCCCATACACTATCATCTAACCCCCCATACACTATCATCTAACCCCATTCACTATCATCTAACCCCCCTTCACTATCATCTAACCTCATTCGCTATCATCTAACCCCCCTACGCTATCATCTAACCCCCCTATGCTATCATCTAACCCCATTCACTATCATCTAACCCCATTCACTATCATCTAACCCCCCTAGACTATCATCTAACCCCCTTCACTATCATCTAACCTCATTCACTATCATCTAACCCCATTCACTATCATCTAACCCCCCTAGACTATCATCTAACCCCCCTTCACTACTATCTAACCCCCTTCACTATCATCTAACCTCATTCACTATCATCTAACCCCCCTACGCTATCATCTAACCCCATTCACTATCATCTAACCCCCCTACACTATCATCTAACCCCATTCACTATCATCTAACCCCATTCACTATCATCTAACCCCAATCACTATCATCTAACCCCATTCACTATCATCTAACCCCCATAGACTATCATCTAACCCCCCTAGACTATCATCTAACCCCCCTAGACTATCATCTAACCCCCCTAGAATATCATCTAACCCCCCTTCACTACTATCTAACCCCCTTCACTATCATCTAACCTCATTCACTATCATCTAACCCCCCCTTCACTATAATCTAACCCCCCTTCACTATCATCTAACCCTCCTACACTATCTAACCCCCCTACACGATCATCTAACCCTCATTCAATAAATGTGTTTGCGCTACATGTTCCAGATTAAGACAATGATAATAAATGCATGACAATTGTATGTTAACATTTGAATGTTATTGAACATTAATAATGGAATGTTTAGATAAGGCCCTTTAATTAAAACACACTTATAAAGGTAATGTAATTCTCTGACATGATAATACAGACATAAAAAAAAGGTTAAAAACTGTTACCACCTCATTTGCATACCTTGCAGAATAAGGCTAGTAACTGTCAATTCTCAGTTTGACAGTTTATAAGGCACTCAGTGAAGTAAGAGTAGAGGAAGGCCACAGACAGTCTAGATTCTGCACAGTCCACAGGTCACTTCTAGAGCTCTTCCCTCAATACAACTGAACCATGCAGAGCTGCGTATGCATGAGATGCTCTTGAGTACTGAAAAAGCATGTTTGGGTCAATCCAACTCATCCTTGTTGAATTTATACCTCATTCACATCACCAGGGGCATAGACCTGGACATTTTGTGGGTCATTCTAAGGATTGAGTCCCTTTAAGGCTTTGGTCCAAGCAGCAGTAGCACTGTAGGAAGACACCACACTAGACTAGTGTAGTCTCTATAGAAACACTGTAGGAAGACACCACACTAGACTAGTGTAGTCTCTATAGAAACACTGTAGGAAGACACCACACTAGACCAGTGGTCTCTATAGAAGCACTGTAGGAAGACACCACACTAGACTAGTGTAGTCTCTATAGAAACACTGTAGGAAGACACCACACTAGACCAGTGGAGTCTCTATAGAAGCACTGTAGGAAGACACCACACTAGACCAGTGGAGTCTCTATAGAAATAGAATGAATAGAACTGGCGTCCCCATTCAAGCCTAGTCCAGACCCCACTCTCCCAGGGTGTCTCAGGGGGAGTTGGGATATGCAAAAAATGAAATGTCCAATTCACTCATGTGTATAATACACACCTGTCCATGTGTGAAACAGGACCAATGGAAGCACCCTCCTGATCATTATTATTAAGTCAATGACAGCATAATGGATCACAATACCAGGCATCCATAGCGAGCGTACCCATGAGTTAACCAGTAAAATTGCCAGGGTTATAACCAGGCATCCATAGCGAGCGTACCCATGAGTTAACCAGTCTTATTGCCAGGGTTATAACCAGGCATCCATAGCGAGCGTACCCATGAGTTAACCAGTCTAATTGCCAGGGTTATAACCAGGCATCCATAGGGAGCGTACCCATGAGTTAACCAGTCTAATTGCCAGGGTTATAACCAGGCATCCATAGCGAGCGTACCCATGAGTTAACCAGTCTAATTGCCAGGGTTATAACCAGGCATCCATAGCGAGCGTACCCATGAGTTAACCAGTCTAATTGCCAGGGTTATAACCAGGCATCCATAGCGAGCGTACCCATGAGTTAACCAGTCTAATTGCCAGGGTTATAACCAGGCATCCATAGCGAGCGTACCCATGAGTTAACCAGTCTTATTGCCAGGGTTATAACCAGGCATCCATAGCGAGCGTACCCATGAGTTAACCAGTCTAATTGCCAGGGTTATAACCAGGCATCCATAGGGAGCGTACCCATGAGTTAACCAGTCTAATTGCCAGGGTTATAACCAGGCATCCATAGCAAGCGTACTCAGGAGTTAACCATTCTAATTGCCAGGGTTATAGGTGCCACGCCCATTCTATTCGTTCTATTTCTATGGGAGTCTATGATACTAGACCAGTGGTATCTCTATGACGTCCTCCTCGATGATCTCCCCTTGTGGCACCACCATGTGGGCATTGGGATCCCTCTTACACTGGAGGTCAGAGAAGGGGCTGAGCCAGGATGGGGAGAAGGGCCCTCCAAACGCTGACTTCATGGCCTCCCAGCACGAAGTCTTCTCCCACCTGGCCTGCTCCCCCTTCAGACGCTCGATGCCCTGGACAGAGAGAGAACACAGTGAGCTGTAGACAGAGGGACTGAATCAAACATTTAATCATTTAGGGGTCAAATGTTCACTTAGTCATGCATTGGTTTCAATGGGAGAGAAAGTGAAAATGTGACATAAGTGTCTGGTTTCCTGAACCCAGATGAACTCCTCTTGGACTAACATGCAGGCTCAATGGAGAATCTGTGGGTGTGGAAACCAGGCCATACTATTCTGAGAAGGCATGGACACTGACAGTGTGGTCTTTTCCTATGTGTTGAAGTTGGCACAAAACAATGCAGTGAACAGACTCCTATGTGTTGGTGAAGTTGGCACAAAACAATGCAGTGAACAGACTCCTATGTGTTGGTGAAGTTGGCACAAAACAATGCAGTGAACAGACTCCTATGTGTTGGTGAAGTTGGCACAAAACAATGCAGTGAACAGACTCCAGGCTAATTATGTCAATAAAAGACATCCATGCATCCCGGGTCTTAAACGTAAACCTATAATGACTCCGGAGACAATAAGAAACGTTCAGAAACACATGCATGATGCTTTGTTGTTCAGGAAACTCATTCATTCCACAGTAACGTTAAGTGTGTACAGCACGACAAAATGTAAGTTGCCTCCATTCTGTCTGTTGCAGGCTTACCTCCGTCCCATACCATTCAGAAAGCAGCAAGTCTGACAGCCTCAAGGCTCAGAGAGACAGTTAAAAGCTTCACTAGAAGTGGTAGGAGACACATCAGTAACCAAAGCCAATGCAGAGTGAGGATAGATATACAGTGGATTGCGAAAGTATTCACCCCCCTTGGCATTTTTACTATGTTGTTGCCTTACAACCTGGAATTAAAATAGATTTTTTGGGGGGTTTGTATCATTTGATTTACACAACATGCCTACCACTTTGAAGATGCAAATAATTTGTATTGTGAAACAAACAAGAAATAAGACAAAAAAACAGAAAACTTGAGCGTGCTTAACTATTCACCCCCCCCAAAGTCAATACTTTGTAGAGCCACCTTTTGCAGCAATTACAGCTGCAAGTCTCTTGGGGTGTCTCTATAAGCTTGGCACATCTAGACACTGGGATTTATGCCCATTCTTCAAGGCAAAACTTCTCCAGCTCCTTCAAGTTGGATGGGTTCCGCTGGAGTACAGCAATCTTTAAGTCATACCACAGATTCTCAATTGGATTGAGGTCTGGCCTTTGACTAGGCCATTCCAAGACATTTAAATGTTTGCCTTAAACCACTCAAGTGTTGCTTTAGCAGTATGCTTAGGGTCATTGTCCTGCTGGAAGGTGAACCTCCGTCCCAGTCTCAAATCTCTGGAAGACTGAAACAGGTTTCCCTCAAGAATGTCCCTGTATTTAGCACCATCCATCATTCCTTCAATTCTGACCAGTTTCCCAGTCCCTGCTGATGAAAAACATCCCCACAGCATGATGCTGTCACCACCATGCTTCACTGTGGGGATGGTGTTCTCGGGGTGATGAGAGGTGTTGGGTTTGCGCCAGACATAGCGTTTTCCTTGATGGCCAAAAAGCTTCTTCCGTATGTTTGGGGAGTCTCCCACATGCCTTTTGGTGAACACCAAACATGTTTGCTTATTCTTTGTCTTAAGCAATGGCTTTTTTCTGGCCATTCTTCCGTAAAGCCCAGCTCTGTGGAGTGTACGGCTTAAAGTGGTCCTATGGACAGATACTCCAATCTCCGCTGTGGAGCTTTGCAGCTCCTTCAGGGTTATCTTTGGTCTCTCTGATTAATGCCCTCCTTGCTTGGTCCATGAGTTTTGGTGGGCGGCCCTCTCTTGGCAGGTTTGTTGTGGTGCCATATTCTTTCCATGTTCAAAGTATCTGATATTGTTTTATAACCCAACCCTGATCTGTCCATCTCCACAACTTTGTCCCTGATCTGTTTGGAGAGGTCCTTGGTCTTCACGGTGCCGCTTGCTTGGTGGTGCCCCTTGCTTAGTGGTGTTGCAGACTCTGGGGCCTTTCAGAACAGGTGTATATATACACTGAGATCATGTGACAGATCATGTGACACTTAGATTGCACACAGGTGGACTTTATTTAACTAATTATGTGACTTCTGAAGGTAATTGGTTGCACCATATCTTATTTAGGGGCTTCATAGCAAAGGGGGTGAACACATATGCATGCACCACTTTTCCGTTATTTATTTTTTTCATCCCACTTCACCAATTTGGACTATTTTGTGTATGTCCATTACATGAAATCCAAATAAAAATCCATTTAAATTACAGGTTGTAATGCAACAAAATAGGGGGATGAATACTTTTGCAAGGCACTGTAGGTGCATGCATACAAACACCCATTGCAATGACACGATATAACAGTTCCTTGGAGAAAGATCATTAATATGGATATGACATGAAAAAAATAACAGCTTCTTAAACAAATCAGAAATATTTATTCTTTCTCTGCGCCAGTGTTGAAAAATATCAGTAAAAAAAAAAAAAGAACCATCTGTGTTAGGTTTTCACTAGCTTGTTCACAGGCAAGACATGGCAGCAGCAGTGTCAGGTCGACTCCCAAATGGCACCCTATTACATTTACATTTTAGTCATTTAGCAGACGCTCTTATCCAGAGCGACTTACAGGAGCAATTAGGGTTAAGTGCCTTGCTCAAGGGCACAGACAGATTTTCCACCTAGTCGGCTCTGAGATTAGAACCAGCGACCTTTCGGTTACTGGCACAACGCTCTTACCCACTAAGATACCTGCCGCCTATTCCCTATATAGTGCACTACTTTAGACCAGGGTCCATGGGGCTATAGTCATAAGTAGTGCACTATATAGGGAATAGGGTGCCATTTTGGGATGCATCCTCAGTTAGGTGACAGTCCTACTCAACAACCATCCATTCAAACTAAACAGAATAAAAACAGAAAGCAAAGAAAGACACAGGAGAAGAACAATCCCAATGTTGAACAATGACATAATGGGCCGGTTTCCAAGAGACAGATTACTCCTACTCAAAAGCATTATCAATAGAGATTGAAAGAGATGTTTAGTCCAGGCTTAATCTGTGTCTGGGAAACCAGCCCAATTAAGTTTTTTCAAGCATACAAAAGATCACACAAGAGAAAGTAAACATTATAAACTCCACTGATAGATACATCTCAGGAAAAGTGCATATTTGTCATGACTCATGATGTGTAACCAGCTGGACATATTTTGATGTTGATATTCAAGTAAAACTACTACTGCATAATCAGCTTTGTTGGTTAATATTTTAGAATTTTACTTTGCAAAATATATTTGAACTGTTAAGTTAATTTTGTGAATCACTACTTCCCTCTGGTTTCCACGTCTCCTGAATAACTCAAAATTAAGTTTCATTCCAACATAAAACGTATATTCTGGAGAAACTACAGAATACAAATAGTATTTTTCAAGTGCTTGGGTGATTGAGAAATATGCTGAATTTGGCACACATAGAAACTAGAAAGCAGGATCAATGAGTTACCGGCAACTTTCACACATGAAATATTCTGAAACAACTCCATGTTTTCTTGTTCCTAAAGAAGGATAAACCTGAAAGGAGCGGCATGATATGCTGTAACTTTAACTTTCTTTATACACAAGAAAATATGAGTGTTTAACAAAGTAAGATGGCTAACCTACTGATCCTCAACACCCTATACTTCCATCTGGCTTTAAAAGCCTCTCAAACGGTCAACTGTACAGGCCTAGTGAAAAGACAATATGTGTTCCCTGTGCTGGGTTAGGAGGAGGGAGGGGTTTAGTTTTGACTGACAGGAGGACGGAAGGTAGCCTGAGTGCCAGATCGGTTTGTGCTATTATGCCAACTCCTGAGTTGACATGACAGCACCAACAAACTGGCACTCAAGCTAGAACTGCGGAGAGAGGAGAGAACAGAGGGGAGAGAGGAGAAAACAGAGGAGTGAACAGAGGGGAGAGAGAACAGAGGGCAGAGAGGAGACACAGAGGGGAGAGACGAGAGAACAGAGGGAAAAGTGATTCAGAAAAACAAACAAATCAACAACATACATAAGAGTTAAAACAGGCAAAGTTTTTTACAAGTTTGAAAGTTTTAGAATATATATTTTTCTCTGCAACTCCACTTCACTTTTGTTCCCAAGCAACATAAAAAAAAAATGTGGCAATGTAAAAAGCACAATCGATAAATTGTTCAGAGTTAGAGGGATTCCAATCCCGTTCAGCATTGTGAAGGAGTGTTGGGGAGGAGAGTCAGGGTGAGGTGGAGGGATGGGGGTGGAGGAATGGAGCGGTGTTAACACCTCTGTCTCAGAGTTTGCTTCCCCCGGGTGGCTAAGCTCAGACCACATACTGGTAGGATTCAGCCTTCCCATGGGCCCTCCCAGGTCGGGTCAACGGGATAAACCAGAACATGGAGAAGGGGTGTCCAAATACCGCCTTCATGTTCATCCACTTAGTTTTTTTAGCCCATCTTCTCTCCTCCTTTTTCAACTGTTCTATGCCCTGAAAACGAGAGACAACCAAACTTCAGTGTACTGTGTGTGTACTGTGAACCAATCAAACTACTTCCTCCCTGACTGTTATTCTAACTGACGAATCACAGGACCCCCTTTGCTTTTTCCTTTTGATTTAAAACCTCTTTCACTCTAAAGTCAGGACGTGGCTTAAGCTATGACTACCTGAGCACAGACAGACTAAATGTCCATAGACTAATGTGCTGACTAAATGTCCATAGACTAATGTGCTGACTAAATGTCCATAGACTAATACGTTGACTAAATGTCCATGGACTAATACGTTGACTAAATGTCCATAGACTAATACGTTGACTAAATGTCCATAGACTAATACGTTGACTAAATGTCCATAGACTAATACGTTGACTAAATGTCCATAGACTAATACGTTGACTAAATGTCCATAGACTAATACGTTGACTAAATGTCCATAGACTAATACGTTGACTAAATGTCCATAGACTAATGCGTTGACTAAATGTCCATAGACTAATGCGTTGACTAAATGTCCATAGACTAATACGTTGACTAAATGTCCATAGACTAATACGTTGACTAAATGTCCATAGACTAATACGTTGACTAAATGTCCATAGACTAATACGTTGACTAAATGTCCATAGACTAATGTACTGACTAAATGTCCATAGACTAATACGTTGACTAAATGTCCATGGACTAATACGTTGACTAAATGTCCATAGACTAATACGTTGACTAAATGTCCATAGACTAATACGTTGACTAAATGTCCATAGACTAATACGTTGACTAAATGTACATAGACTAATACGTTGACTAAATGTCCATAGACTAATACGTTGACTAAATGTCCATAGACTAATACGTTGACTAAATGTCCATAGACTAATGTGCTGACTAAATGTCCATAGACTAATGTGCTGACTAAATGTCCATAGACTAATACGTTGACTAAATGTCCATGGACTAATACGTTGACTAAATGTCCATAGACTAATACGTTGACTAAATGTCCATAGACTAATACGTTGACTAAATGTCCATAGACTAATACGTTGACTAAATGTACATAGACTAATACGTTGACTAAATGTCCATAGACTAATACGTTGACTAAATGTCCATAGACTAATACGTTGACTAAATGTCCATAGACTAATACGTTGACTAAATGTCCATAGACTAATGCGTTGACTAAATGTCCATAGACTAATGCGTTGACTAAATGTCCATAGACTAATACGTTGACTAAATGTCCATAGACTAATACGTTGACTAAATGTTCATAGACTAATGTACTGACTAAGTGTCCATAGACTAATGTACTGACTAAATGTCCATAGATAAATGGTTGACTAAATGTCCATAGACTAATACGTTGACTAAATGTCCATAGACTAATACGTTGACTAAATGTCCATAGACTAATACGTTGACTAAATGTCCATAGACTAATGTACTGACTAAATGTCCATAGACTAATACGTTGACTAAATGTCCATAGACTAATACGTTGACTAAATGTCCATAGACTAATACGTTGACTAAATGTTCATAGACTAATGTACTGACTAAATGTACATAGACTAATACATTGACTAAATGTTCATAGACTAATACGTTGACTAAATGTCCATAGACTAATATGTTGACTAAATGTCCATAGACTAATACGTTGACTAAATGTCCATAGACTAATGTACTGACTAAATGTCCATAGACTAATGTACTGACTAAATGTCCATAGACTAATGTGTTGACTAAATGTCCATAGACTAATGTACAGTGCATTCGGAAAGCATTCAGACCCCTTGACTTTTCCACATTTTGTTACGTTACAGCGTTATTCTAAAATGAATTAAATAGTTTTTTTTCTCATCAATCTAAACACAATACCCCATAATGACAAAGCAAAAACAGGTTTTTAGAATTTTCTCCCCAAGAAATAAAATAAAAACTGAAATATCACATTTACATAAGTATTCAGACCCTTTACTTAGTACTTTGTTGAAGCACCTTTGGCAGCGTTTCCACCCTCGAGTCTTCTTGGGTATCACACTACAAAGCTTGGCACACCTGTATTTGGGGAGTTTCTCCCATTCTTCTCTGCAGATCCTCTGAAGCTCTGTCAGGTTGGATGGGGAGTGTCGCTGCACAGCTATTTTCAGGTCTCTCCAGAGATGTTCGATCATGTTCAAGTCCAGGCTCTGGCCACTCAAGGACATTCAGAGACTTGTCCCTAAGCCACTCCTGCGTTGTCTTGGCTGTGTGCTTAGGGTCGTTGTCCTGTTGGAAGGTGAACCTTCGCCCCAGTCTGAGGTCCTGAGCGCTCTGGAACAGGTTTTCATCAAGGATCTCTCTGTACTTTGCTCCGTTAATCTTTCCCTCGATCCTGACTAGTCTCCCAGTCCCTACCGCTGAAAAATATCCCCACTGCATGATGCTGCCACCACCATGCTTCACCATAGGGATGGTGCCAGGTTTCCTCCAGACGTGACGCTTGGCATTTAGGCCAAAGAGTTCAATCTTTGTTTCATCAGACCAGAGAATCTTGTTTCTCATGGTCTGAGAGTCTTTAGGTGCCTTTTGGCAAACGCCAAGTGGGCTGTCATGTGCCTTTTACTGAGGAATGGCTTCCGTCTGGCCACTCTACCATACGGGCCTGATTGGTGGAGTCCTGCAGAGATGGTTGTCCTTCTGGAAGGTTGTCCCATCTCCACAGAGGAACTCTGGAGCTCTGTCAGAGTGACCATTGGGTTCTTGGTCACCTCCCTGACCAAGGCCCTTCTCCCCCGATTACTCAGTTTGGCCTGGCGGCCAGCTCTAGGAAGAGTCTTGGTGGTTCCAAACTTCTTCCATTTAAGAATGATGGAGGCCACTGTGTTCTTGGGGACCTTCAATGCTGCAGAAAGGTTTTTGTACCCTTCCCCAGATCTGTGCCTCGACACAATCCTGTCTCGGAGCTCTACGGACAATTCCTTCGACCTCATGGCTTGGTTTTTGCTCTGACATGCACTGTCAACTGTGGGACCTTATATAGACAGGTGTGTGCCTTTCCAAATCATGTCCAAGCGATTGAATTTACCACAGGTGGACTCCAATCAAGTTGTAGTAACATCAAGGATGTTCAATGGAAACAGGATGCACCTGAGCTCAATTTCGAGGCTCATAGCAAAGGGTCTGAATACTTATGTAATAAGGTATTTCTGTTGGGGGGGGGGGGGGGTTTATGAGGAAAACAAATAATTTAATCCATTGTAACGTAACAAAATGTGGAAAAAGTCAAGGGGTCTGAACACTTTCCGAATGCACTGTATTGACTAAATGTAAATACACTGTACACTGAGGTCTAATGAACATCATTCCCCACTTCTGAGGCTCCATGAGAGAGAATACAGCCAGACATGTTGTCTATTTCTAGGAATACAACCTAGCCCTAACTATGTAACCTAGCCCTAACTATGTAACCTAGCCCTAACTATACAAGCTAGCCCTAACTATTTACATTTTACGTCATTTAGCAGACGCTCTTATCCAGAGCGACTTACAGTTAGTGAATACATTTTTTTATATATACTGGCCCCCCGTGGGAATCGAACCCACAACCCTGGCGTTGCAAACGCCATGCTCTATCAACTAAGCTACATCCCTGCCGGCCATTCCCTCCCCTACCCTGGACGACGCTGGGCCAATTGTGCGCCGCCCATGAGTCTCCCGGTCGCGGCAGGCTGCGACAGAGCCTGGATTCGAACCAGGATCTAGTGGCACAGTTAGCACTGCGATGCAGTGCCTTAGACCACTGCGCCACTCAGGACACTATACAACCTAGCCCTAACTATACAACCTAGCCCTAACTATACAACCTAGCCCTAACTATGTAACCTAGCCCTAACTATACAACCTAGCCCTAACTATGTAACCTAGCCCTAACTATGTAACCTAGCCCTAACTATGTAACCTAGCCCTAACTATGTAACCTAGCCCTAACTATGTAACCTAGCCCTAACTATGTAACCTAGCCCTAACTATGTAACCTAGCCCTAACTATGTAACCTAGCCCCAACTATACAACCTAGCCCTAACTATACAACCTAGCCCCAACTATACAACCTAGCCCCAACTATACAACCTAGCCCTAACTATACAACCTAGCCCTAACTATGTAATCTAGCCCTAACTATAAAACCTAGCCCTAACTATAAAACCTAGCCCTAACTATACAAAGTAGCCCTAACTACACAATCAGGCCTGAAGTTGCAGACAAAAAGATGTTAGAGCATGAAAGCAGAGTTAGTTTAGTTAGAGTTTTAAAGCACTAAACGTTGTACAGAGAGATCTACAGTCTACTCACTACATGGTTTATGACGGTACAGAACCATCAGAGGAAACTGATCCTTTCTCACAGAGAGATCTACAGTCTACTCACTACATGGTTTATGACGGTACAGAACCATCAGAGGAAACTGATCCTTTCTCACAGAGATACCTACAGTCTACTCACTACATGGTTTATGACGGTACAGAACCATCAGAGGAAACTGATCCTTTCTCACAGAGAGATCTACAGTCTACTCACTACATGGTTTATGACGGTACAGAACCATCAGAGGAAACTGATCCTTTCTCACAGAGAGATCTACAGTCTACTCACTACATGGTTTATGACGGTACAATAGAGGAAACTGATCCTCTCACACAGATACATGGACACGTTTCTTCATACTTGCTGACAGTAAACTCAACAGAGCATCTGCAAGCCTTGGCTGAATTTTATGTTCAAGTTTCAAGTTGAAGATTTCCTTTATATAGGAAACTCACTGTTACTGTAGAAACAAGACTAGACTCATAACTCCCACAAGGAGATGATCCAACTACAAGCAGAGCCTTTTATATACACTCTTAGACACTAACTTCCACTTAAGTCCAATTTTCAGGAGACTAAGTGAACATTTTACTAAGTGGAAGTTAGGATTCACCTCTTTGTGGGTAAGCTGTTGTAGAGAGGTTAAGGTTCATAGGTCATACATACAGTAGATAAGCACCAAAGCAACAGCAGTGGGGAGCAGACTTGGCTTAAATACACAGGTCAAATACTTGAGGTGCACTTGATTAAGTTTGCCTGTCCAATGTAATAGGCCCAGCTGAAATGCCAATGGAATAGTCATAAGAGTGCAAACTCCACCCTGCACATCAGTCAAGCTAAATAAAGCACACCTAAAGCATTTGACATAACATTACATATTTAATCCAGGTCTGATGAAGAGGAGGTGAAGGACAGAAGAGAGGAGCATGGTGGTCTAATACTTACTGTCTCATCTGTACAGATGGAATGGACCTGAGTCCCGAACATCACGGAGGTGAAGAGGAGGAAGAGGAGGGCCTCAAAGCACAGGAGGATGAGGAGGATGACGGTCGCAGGAGGTGAGAAGGAACTGCACTCTGGGAGTTGGAGTTCAGGAGGGAGGGGAGGGAGGGAGGGGAACATTTACACTCACAGCACAGTGAAAGCAACATTTCTAGACGGGCTGATGTGGTCTAGGCAGCTATATGCTGGATGCTAAGCATATTGTACATCAGTCTTTTCAGATAGATGACTGGAACAATGGCAAAGGTGCATAAAGTTGTCGGAATTCAGATATGACATCATTGTTTTAGCACTACCTACAGTTTTTAAACTACGGCACGTGACATGGTTCAATGTGCCAATAAATCAGCACAATCTACTTTTGGGGTTTTTCAAATTGGCAGCGTCTTGGAGCTAGAACTGAGATCATGTATACTGTGATGCCGAGTAACGGAGAGCAACGTACAATACGGAGAACTGAGCCAACAAGGCATTAGTGGTAAGTACATTGGGGTGTCCATCTTTATGGACCTCCTCTATTGATTGTATGAGATTGAGAATGTTGCATTGTGTGACAAGTGGTTTTAACTGTTGATTGCATCCACATTACAAATAATTATGGTATGAACAAACGCTAAATAGAAATGACATTTCTCAGCATAGAAGAGTGAGCATCAAAGTGCACGAACAACATGCAGAGTTGAATCACACACAGACAGTCATACACTTACTGAGCAACATAGTGTGTATCTCTGCAATACTGCAGTGACTATGTGGAAACGAGGCTACTCCATATTCCCTTTGAGCGGCTGGATCCAAACAACCTTCACAGAACTACTGTACACAGTGCCAGTGACCAACAGAACTACTGTACACAGTGCCAGTAACCAACAGAACTACTGTACACAGTGCCAGTAACCAACAGAACTACTGTACACAGTGCCAGTAACCAACAGAACTACTGTACACAGTGCCAGTGCCCAACAGAACCACTGTACACAGTGCCAGTGCCCAACAGAACCACTGTACACAGTGCCAGTGCCCAACAGAACCACTGTACACAGTGCCAGTGCCCAACAGAACCACTGTACACAGTGCCAGTGCCCAACAGAACCACTGTACACAGTGCCAGTGCCCAACAGAACTACTGTACACAGTGCCCAACATAACTACTGTACACAGTGCCCAACAGAACTACTGTACACAGTACCCAACAGAACTACTGTACACAGTACAGTGCCCAACAGAACTACTGTACACAGTGCCAGTGACCAACAGAACTACTGTACACAGTGCCAGTGCCCAACAGAACCACTGTACACAGTGCCAGTGACCAACATAACTACTGTACACAGTGCTAGTGCCCAACAGAACTACTGTACACAGTGCCAGTGCCCAACAGAACTACTGTACACAGTGCCAGTGCCCAACAGAACCACTGTACACAGTGCCAGTGACCAACAGAACTACTGTACACAGTGCCAGTGACCAACATAACTACTGTACACAGTGCCAGTGCCCAACAGAACTACTGTACACAGTACAGTGCCCAACAGAACTACTGTACACAGTACAGTGCCCAACAGAACTACTGTACACAGTACAGTGCCCAACAGAACTACTGTACACAGTGCCAGTGACCAACAGAACTACTGTACACAGTGCCAGTGCCCAACAGAACCACTGTACACAGTGCCAGTGACCAACAGAACTACTGTACACAGTGCCCAACAGAACTACTGTACACAGTGCCAGTGACCAACAGAACTACTGTACACAGTGCCAGTGACCAACAGAACCACTGTACACAGTGCCAGTGACCAACAGAACCACTGTACACAGTGCCAGTGACCAACAGAACTACTGTACACAGTGCCCAACAGAACTACTGTACACAGTGCCAGTGCCCAACAGAACTACTGTACACAGTGCCAGTGCCCAACAGAACTACTGTACACAGTGCCCAACAGAACTACTGTACACAGTGCCCAACAGAACTACTGTACATAGTGCCCAACAGAACTACTGTACACAGTGCCCAACAGAACTACTGTACACAGTGCCAGTGACCAACAGAACCACTGTACACAGTGCCAGTGCCCAACAGAACCACTGTACACAGTGCCAGTGCCCAACAGAACTACTGTACACAGTGCCCAACAGAACTACTGTACACAGTGCCAGTGACCAACAGAACCACTGTACACAGTGCCAGTGACCAACAGAACCACTGTACACAGTGCAGTGCCCAACAGAACTACTGTACACAGTGCCAGTGACCAACAGAACTACTGTACACAGTGCCAGTGACCAACAGAACTACTGTACACAGTGCCAGTGACCAACAGAACTACTGTACACAGTGCAGTGCCAGTGACCAAAAGGAATACTGAGTGTCAGGAAGTATAGGACGTCAAACTAAAAAGGAGTGCACTGTCCTTTATGACTTTACTAGAGGCAGATCAACTAGTAGAGTAACTTGAACAGTTTCACATGAGATGGGTGGTATTGCCTCATCTGAAACACTTATTAAGAACACATAACCAGAGACCATCGTTAGGGTTGAGAGGAGCTGATTGAAAAATCTTTGTGTTATAATGAGATCTAGATCAAACCAATGAGCAGCCAGGTTTAAAAGGTCAAAACGACTTACTTGTCCAATCATCTTCAAAGCAGTAGAGGAAGTGGAAGACCACCATCACCAGAGAGTGGAGAGAGATGAGTGCAATGTACATCTGGAACAAAGAGACTCATGGTAAGACAGTGTCAAGTGTCAACGTAGTCACACAAACTGTAAGTCACTTTCAGGGCATTTGACAACCCAAACATCTTAATCTACACCTTTCCAATAGGAAATGTGTATTTGCAAATCCATAAGCTACATTTGCTACTTGTCTGTGTTACTGTAGCAGGCTGAAGGTGTAATGGTGTCTTACGGAATACGTAAACTACAGTATGGAATGTTACAGTATGTAAAGTATGCAACGGTACGTACTGTGAAGAGAACAAAGTACTTCTGGTTGTTCTCTCCCACACAGTTGTTCACCCAGGGACAGTGGTGGTCCATCTTCCGTATGCAGCGCTTGCACACACTAGTATGGAGGGGAAAACAAATGAATAACAACAACACAGTCCCATGTTTCTCAGCAAGATGTGCTAAAGTCAAGTGTTCAGCAGACAGTCTGCCAAAAGGTAACTGGTGATCCTAAAGTCAAAGTGTTCAGCAGACAGTCTACCTCAGGTAACTGGTGGTCCTAAAGACAAAGTGTTCAGCAGACAGTCTGCCTCAGGTAACTGGTGGTCCTAAAGTCAAAATGTTCTGGAGACATTCTGCCTCAGGTAACTGGTGGTCCTAAAGTCAAAGTGTTCAGCAGACAGTCTGCCTCAGGTAACTGGTGGTCCTAAAGTCAAAGTGTTCAGCAGACAGTCTGCCTCAGGTAACTGGTGGTCCTAAAGACAAAGTGTTCAGCAGACAGTCTGCCTCAGGTAACTGGTGGTCCTAAAGTCAAAGTGTTCAGCAGACAGTCTGCCTCAGGTAACTGGTGGTCCTAAAGTCAAAGTGTTCAGCAGACAGTCTGCCTCAGGTAACTGGTGGTCCTAAAGTCAAAGTGTTCAGCAGACAGTCTGCCTCAGGTAACTGGTGGTCCTAAAGTCAAAGTGTTCAGCAGACAGTCTGCCTCAGGTAACTGGTGGTGCTAAAGTCAAAGTGTTCAGCAGACAGTCTGCCTCAGGTAACTGGTGGTGCTAAAGTCAAAGTGTTCAGCAGACAGTCTGCCTCAGGTAACTGGTGGTGCTAAAGTCAAAGTGTTCAGCAGACAGTCTGCCTCAGGTAACTGGTGGTGCTAAAGTCAAAGTGTTCAGCAGACAGTCTGCCTCAGGTAACTGGTGGTGCTAAAGTCAAAGTGCACAGCAGAGTCACGTGGGACCACCGAAAAAGATGGCAGCACTTTAGAGAGCTCCTAACATCCGCATGTAAATACTGAAATTCAACGGCATACACTTTCATTTGTGTCTTAATATATTGACTTTAAGTACAGTTTAATATAAAGATCATTTACATTTTGAAACATCTTGCTAAAGTGGCGTTGTTGGAATGTTGACACACTTCTTCAAGCCTAACACGCGGTATTCACAGAAGGCCACATTGACTCCCAAATCCCCCCACCAAGACATGGATAAACACGGAAACCCACAGAAATTGGTAAATCTGAAGGATCTATTTGAGCAAATGGGAAAGATGAACACGATTTTGTTGGATGTTGCATCTGATGTCTCCACGATAAAAACAACAACTACCGAGCTAAAGGAAAAAGTTGATGCGATACAAGAGAGGATGGAGGGGGCAGAGGGACGGATTTCGACAGTGGAGGATGCAGTCTCCCGTCTGGAGAAGGGTAATGAGAATCACCAGAAAAGGCTGGACATATTGTGGAATCGTGTGGAAGAACTTGAGAACAGAAGTAGGAGAAATACAGTGAGATTGGTTCATCTGAAAGAGGGGAGTGAGGCTGGCGGAGGAACAGAAGTAGGAGAAATAAGGTGAGATTGGTTCATCTGAAAGAGGGGAGTGAGGCTGGCGGAGGAACAGAAGTAGGAGAAATAAGGTGAGATTGGTTCATCTGAAAGAGGGGAGTGAGGCTGGCGATGGAACAGAAGTAGGAGAAATAAGGTGAGATTGGTTCATCTGAAAGAGGGGAGTGAGGCTGGCGGAGGAACAGAAGTAGGAGAAATAAGGTGAGATTGGTTCATCTGAAAGAGGGGAGTGAGGCTGGCGATGGAACAGAAGTAGGAGAAATAAGGTGAGATTGGTTCATCTGAAAGAGGGGAGTGAGGCTGGCGGTGGAACAGAAGTAGGAGAAATAAGGTGAGATTGGTTCATCTGAAAGAGGGGAGTGAGGCTAGCGGTGGACTAATCTCGTGTGCAGAAAATCATCGCAGAAGGATTTGGATTTGATGACAGGCACGAATTCGAAATTGAACAAACCCATGCATGACAAGAATGGGCCCCCGAGAACAGTTCACATCCGCTTTCTACAGTCTACAGCCCGGGACAAGGTACTTAAAGCGGTGAAAGAAAAGGGTGGCGTTCAGTGGGAAGGCCGCCGGCTGTCTTTTTTCCCAGACCTGTCCAAGGAACTGGCAATGAAGAGGAAGAAGTTATCCTACCTACAGTGGTGTGCTGGGTCATCCTACCTACAGTGGTGTGTTGGGTCATCCTACCTACAGTGGTGTGCTGGGTCATCCTACCTACAGTGGTGTGCTGGGTCATCCTACCTACAGTGGTGTGTTGGGTCATCCTACCTACAGTGGTGTGCTGGGTCATCCTACCTACAGTGATGTGCTGGGTCATCCTACCTACAGTGGTATGCTGGGTCATCCTACCTACAGTGGTGTGCCCGGTCAGGCTTGATGCTGCAGCATTTGGGACACTTGTAGACCACCTGTCCCGGCTTCAGCTGAAGACTCTCGATGTACTCTTTAGTGGCATTCCCTTTTGGCACAGCTCCCTGTAGGACATACAGAGCAATAGGAATGAGGACATGATTGCTTATCACGAGTCACCTGTTGGCACAACAAATGGGGCCTACTGTTGCAGTGGTCAGGCATTGTTATAGAATATCAGTGACGTGCTTTAAGTTGAAGATGGTGTTTTACTGTATGACTGCTGTCTTGCGAGCTCTGACCCAACTTTGCTCATTTGTGAATCTTTAGCGATTATCTTTACTTATGATCGACAAGAACTTCTGAACCTCAGATCGGCAGTTACTAACCTCAATTCCAGCTTCAACATCGACTCATCTGCCCTGGGCTCTTTGTGTAATTCCGACCCAATTTTTGGGCTATCCAAGAGGAAACGCAGGCGAAAAAGAGGCAGGAGTGGGGAGCGCTGGGGAGATTAAGGCCAATAGTAAACCGGCCACCTCTGACCTCCGATAGCGGATTTGCTATCAACGGGACTCTCATAACCGCAATATTCTGGCCTTTTCTGAAACATGGCTTTCGGACAAGACACCCCCCATGGCTATCCAACTCGATGGATTCGCCAACCACCAAGTGGACAGGACATTGGATTCAGGGAAATCCAGATGGGGAGGGGTAAGCCTCTTCATCAACAACAAATTGTGTGCTGACTCTAGTGCAGTGGAAGTCTCCACCCATTGTTCACCCGTCTTGGAATACCTGATGGTCAAATGCCGACCCTTCTACCTACTGAGAGAGTTTTCATCTGTTATCATGACTGCTGTATATATTCCACCTCAGGACAATAAAAACAACAAGCTGGCACTTAAACTGTACGAGGCTATAAACAAGCAGGAAACCATACACCCGGAGGCTGCTTTCCTCATTTTAATTCAGAATCGTTAAGGCACGTAATGCCAACTTCCATTAACAGGTCTCCTTCGCCACTAGGGGCAATAAAGTCCTAGACCACTGTTACTCTACGCACAAGCAAACATACAAGGCCCTCCTTCGTTCCCCCTTCAACAAATCAGATCATGACTCTACACTCCTGCTTCTTATTTAGAAGCAGAAGCTCAAACAGGAAGTACCCGTAACTCGCTCCATTGAGAAACGGTCCTCCGTTTCGGAGGCTATGCTACAAGACTGCTTTGCTAGCACTGACTGGAATATGTTCCGGGACTCCGCCGATAGCGTCGACGAGCTAACCACCTCTGGCACCGGCTTTAATAGGTAATGCATCGCCAACATTGTCCCCACAGTGAAGGTTTGCTGCTTCCCCAATCAAAAATCCTGGATTAACACCGAAGCTAAGGCTGAGGACACGAACAAGTAGAAGAAGTCCTGCTACGACCTCCACAGAGCCTTCTAACAAGGAAAGGACAATCTAGAAACAAGGTGGAATTCTATTACACATGTGGCAGGGGCTACAGTCCATTACGGATTACAAAAGAACACCCAGCGGGGATCTGCCAAATGATGGCCTCTCTACCAGACGAACTCAATGCATTTAGGCACGCTTAGACAAAAACAACACAGAGCCGTGCACAAGGGCCCCCGCCGACCCACGGGACAACACTCAAGTCAACACTCGTAAGGCCTTCGGGTATCCTGTACTTCCTGACTGGCCGACCCCAGGTGGTGAGGCAAAATTACCTCCGCCACGCTGACCTTCAACACGGGGGCCCCACAGGGGGGTGTGCTTAGTCCCCTCCTGTACTCCCTGTTCACCCACAACTGTGTGGCCACCCACGACTCCAACACCATCATTAAGTTTGCTGAAGACATGACGGTGATAGGCCTGATCACAGACAACGATGAGACAGCCTATAGGGAGGAGGTCAGAGACCTGGCAGTGTGGTGCCAGGACAACAACCTCTCCCTCAACGTCAGTAAGACAAAGGAGCTGATCGTGGACTACAGTAAACAGAGGGCCGAGCACGCCCATTGTAAATATGGTATTGGCACTGACCCTGGAACTGATCCTGCATATATCTTACTTACTTACTTTCTCGTGTTCATCTTATTTCTATTTCTCATGTGTTTTTGTTGTAGACTTTTTACTTGATAGTACTACTGCATTGTTGGGATAGAGCCAGCAAGAAATGCATTTCACAGTACTAGTGCACTTGACAATAACAACTTGATATGTGAGTAAGGTCGTGTTCAGTTAGGCACACAACAATAACAAAACGCTCCTTTTCCTTTTACTGTTTCAAAACTTTGTGCTATGTACGGTGTGGTGCCTAACTGAATACAACCCAGATAACACCAGTGTGTCTAGTTTACAGAGCCTCGAGTCTAAGTTTACAGAGCCCCGAGTCTAAGTTTACAGAGCCCCGAGTCTAAGTTTACAGAGCCCCGAGTCTAAGTTTACAGAGCCCCGAGTCTAAGTTTACAGAGCCCCGAGTCTAAGTTTACAGAGCCCCGAGTCTAAGTTTACAGAGCCCCGAGTCTAAGTTTAGGGAGCTGTGCCGTGTGTAAAGTGTACAGTCAGAGCAGTGTAAAGTGTGTTCAGTTTCAACTCACAGGGTCGGTGCACATGGCCCTGAAGTGAGAGGCGAGAGCCAGGAAGGCCAGAGTATTGAACACAGTCCCGTTGACTAAGCTATAGGTCAGGTTTTTAGAAGGCAACAGCATGACGAAGAGCACTACAAATTCAGCATAGAACACCAACATCCAAGTGATGAACCCACACACGATGCCACACGCGTCCCTGAATGAATGGATGAAATAATTGTATTAAGACACATTTCAAAAACACAGTGTTGCCTCAGCTATTTGAGTTTTAAAAAATGCATACATTCAAATACATACTTAATTATCTTTAATGAAGTCAGCTGACTCATTTCCACTGTGGTGCTCGTTATCACTAGGTGGGCAGATAGAATAGACAGCCTGGGCAAGATGTTCTGTGCACTGAGCACTTCAAAAGGCACTTCACATTCAATACAACTGGAAAATACAGACAGTGTAGGTCTATACACAATCACCTAGACTAGACCAGGTCAGTAATCCAGTGATCTACCATGACCTCCCATTACAAAGGCTTAGGGTTGAAAAATGATATACAGTGGTGTGAAAAAGTGTTTGCCCCCTTGCTGATTTGTTATTTGTTTGCATGTTTGTCACACTTAAATGTTTCAGATCATCAAACTAATTTAAATATTAGTCAAAGATAACACAAGTAAACACAAAATGCAGTTTTGAAATGAAGGTTGTTATTATTATTAAGGAAAAACAAAATCCAAACCCACATGGCCCTGTGTGAAAAAGTGTTTGCCCCCCCCTGTTATAACACAACTCAACTGTGGTTTATCACACCTGAGTTCAATTCCTCTAGCCACACCCAGGCCTGATTACTGCCACACCTGTTCTCAATCAAGGAATATCTTAAATAGGACCTGCCTGACAAAGTGAAGTAGACCAAAAGATCCTCAAAATCTAGACATCATGCCGAGATCCAAAGAAATTCAGGAACAAATGAGAAAGAAAGTAATTGAGATCCATCAGTCTGGAAAATGTTATAAAACCATTTCTAAAGCTTTGGGACTCCAGCGAACCACAGTGAGAGCCGTTATCCACAAATGGCAAAAACATGGAACAGTGGTGAACCTTCCCAGGAGTGGCCGGCCGACCAAAATTACCCCAAGAGCGCAGCGACGACTCATCCAAGAGGTCACAAAAGACCCCACAACAACATCCAAAGAGCTGCAGGCCTCACTTGCCTCAGTTAAGGTCAGTGTTCATGACTCCACCATAAGAAAGAGACTGGGCAAAAATGGCCTGCATGGCAGAGTTCCAAGACGAAAACCACCGCTGAGCAAAAATAACATTAAGGCTCGTCTCATTTTTGCCAGAAAACATCTTGATGATCCCCAAGACCTTTGGGAAAATACACCTTTTTGGAAGGTGTGTGTCCCATTACATCTGGCGTAAAAGTAACACCGCATTTCAGAAAAAGAACATCATACCAACAGTAAAATATGGTGGTGGTAGTGTGATGGTCTGGGCTTGTTTTGCTGCTTCAGGACCTGGAAGACTTGCTGTGATAAATGGAACCATGAATTTGGCTGTCTACCAAAAAATTCTGAAGGAGAATGTCCGGCCATTTGTTCGTGACCTCAAGCTGAAGCGAACTTGGGTTCTGCAGCAGGACAATGATCCAAAACACATCAGCAAGTCCACCTCTGAATGGCTGAAGAAAAACAAAATGAAGATAGAACACCAACAGATGAACCACTGCGCCACTCCTGAGTGGCGCAGTGGTCTACGGCACTGCATCGCAGTGCTAACTGTGCCACTAGAGATCCTGGTTCGAATCCAGGCTCTGTCGCAGCCGGCCGCGACCGGGAGACTCATGGGCGGCGCACAATTGGCCCAGCGTCGTCCAGGGTAGGGAATGGCCGGCAGGGATGTAGCTCAGTTGATAGAGCATGGCGTTTGCAACGCCAGGGTTGTGGGTTCGATTCCCACGGGGGGCCAGTATAAAAAAATTATATGTATTCACTAACTGTAAGTCGCTCTGGATAGGAGCGTCTGCTAAATGACTAAAATGTAAATGTAAAATGTAAGATTTTGGAGTGGCCTAGTCAAATTCCTGACCTGAATCCTATGTTCCATGTGGGTTTGGATTTCGTTTTCCCTTAATAATAACAACCTTCATTTCAAAACTGCATTTTGTGTTTACTTGTGTTATCTTTTTGTTTGATGATCTGAAACATTTAAGTGTGACAAACATGCAAACAAATAAGAAATCAGGAAGGGGGCAAACACTTTTTATATAGGAAGGGGGCAAACACCACTGTATATATATTTTTTAAATAGCCAAAATTCCCAGGTTTTCTGGAAGATTCCTGGAATTAGGTTGAAATAAGCAGGAAATTCAGGAATCCTCCAACCGGGATTTCTGGAAAACTTGGCAATTTTGGGAAAGTTACCAGAATTGTGCAACCCCTAACAGATTTTTCTACCCATTCAATGCATGCTAACGCGAAGGTCTAGCAACCCAAAACATTGCGCGTTCGAACCACATGGACACCTTTGGTTCCCGTGTGGCTCAGTTGGTAGAGCAAGCCGCTTGCAACACCAGGGTTGTGGGTTTGAGTCCCACGGGGGACCAGTATGAAAAAGTATGTACTCACTACTATAAATCGCTCTGGATAAGAGCATCTGCTAAAATGTAAATATAACTACCTGATAAACCACATGCTGCTGGAGGTGTGCTGGGAGACAGGGACACACTGCTGCTCAGTCTGCAGGCAGGGAGCCTGCCTCTCCACGTCCCTACACCTGAAGAAGAACATGTTATTAACTCATACCAGATGGAAATGTCTTCTGCTGTACCAAATAGATGGGTCTTTCTAGAAGTAATGGGGCCAATGTGTGGCCTTGGGATTAAAATGTCTAAATGGTTTGAAACTAAAATAAAAAGGGTTTTATTGCAGTTCCACATGTGTACTTAGAGGAATAAAAGTTCATATGCTAATCATCCCATAACTCCACATACACAACAACATAGCTCTAGGACTATACATCCTTTAAGCAGGGTTCATACAGACATCAGCAAGTCAAATTCAAGGACTTCTTAAAGCACTTCATTGTAATTTTCAAGGACCTCAATGTTATACAATTGTATAACTTACATAATTGTACATATAGGGCCTAATATAGATTTTTTTTTAAGTTGGCCATTACCACTAAGAATAATGAATTGTTTTGTGTTAATATTTTATAATTTAAGTGAGAATAAGGTGGACAATGCCTGACTAAATAGACTGGCTGCATGGTGATTTTTCTGTAGTCTGTGTGGCCGACGCAGCCACACATAATAAAGCCATGAATAGCGGTACCATTAATCTCACCATTTGAATCTCACCATCGCTGTTTTTAACCATTAGAAAGTGACCAAAAAAACGGGTTCCTTTTTTAAATGGAAAGATTTGTATGGAAAGCCAAGCTGAAGCCAACAGATGTTGTGGTCCTTATAATAACCACATGGTTTTACCGCAACACCCTTCCATTGAAGCGGTGGGAAACAAAGTGGCCACATCTCACACAAAAACTGATCAAAAATGAAATCAGCTTATAAAATTGGCTACAATAATTACAAGGACTTTTCAAGCACAAAATTGAGGAAATGTCTGATTTTAAAGGCAAGGCCTATTCCATAAATCGAATTTCTGAGCTCCAAGTTGAAGTAGGCTACTTCAAGCCCCTAGTATTGTTTAAAATTGCAGGTGTAACATGGAAACCAAAATGTATTTCATGTTATTTCATTACCAGATCATATTGTGAAGAAGCTCACTAGGCTATGTCATGTGAATATCCAGAATAATTCATAGGAATAGTGTTGGGTGTTGCACAATAGTCTATCCTACACAATTGCGCACAGTAGACTGTGTCCAATCCGAGGCACAAAAACATATGAAAACATGAACTCATTACCTTAACGCTTTCTCTGTTAAATCTAACGAGACCCTGCTCTAAATCAAGCAGACAACAGATGATTAATTCACTAGGGATATTAGATCTAATGTGGATCCAGGCACAACTCTTCACCGGTGTAACGAATGAGACACCAAATATTCTTCACATTCCTCATGAACACCTTTTTTTCCAACACTTGGGCTGTTGTTGCATCGCATGTGCTATCACAACAGCTATTCATCACTTGACTGGACATTCGGAAAATTCCTTCCTGGATCAGATGACGTGTGAAAATATCAGGCATAACTAACCAGTAACAAGTACTATGCATAATTATTGAAGAACCAACTTAATGACAGTATCGATTTAGGTTTTAAGTATGAAGGTAAGGTGACTCTTTCGGTTAGAAGCATTCGATTTTGCAATCGCATACATAATTTTGGATTTGTGTGCCCATGAAAACTGTTTTCACCCCGTAACACAAGGAGACACTAAATGTTACTTATTTACACCGCATTTCTGAGATCACTATACAAAAAAAAAAAGTCCAACAGCTAGATCCAGGATTCTTACAGGGTTCAAGTTCAATGTCTAATTTAACTGATTAATACTTAATATATGTTATAACAACAACTTGCACTGCCATAAATGCAAGGACAGAAAAGTAATGTTTTATGTCATACAATTTTGGACAAATCCATCAAGACAACAACCATGATAAAGGGTTAACCAACTCATTCATTTTATTGAATATAGCTATGATTCCCACTTATATCTTAATGTAACGACATGAAAACAATTGGCAGATTATTATCAATGACTGATCAACAGCTGTAACAAGTTGTCCAGTGTAGGAAATCCTCACTGGTACACTAGTTTCTAGAAAGACCCACATGCACTCAGGCCCTGCAGTCACACAAACACACCTGTGCACCGGGCTCTTCATCTTACAGACTCAGGCTGGGGCTGCCTCACCGTCACCGCATGCTGTGGGCAGAAAGGGAAGAAGAAGAAGAAGAGGTACGACTGTGAGCAAATGGTGGCACATTCAGTAAACATACAGGAGCAAGGTTTCAGTAGAGATAGAATAGTGTATACTGTAACGCTGTATATTTCAGTAGAGATAACTGTAACGCTGTATATTTCAGTAGAGATAGACTACTGTATACTGTAACGCTGTACATTTCAGTAGAGCTAGACTACTGTATACTGTAACGCTGTACATTTAAGTAGAGCTAGACTACTGTATACTGTAACAGTACATTTCAGTAGAGATAGAACATGGTATACTGTAACGCTGTACATTTCAGTAGAGATTGAATACTGTAACACTGTATATTTCAGTAAAGATTGAATAGAGATACTGTATGCGGCTTTGTTAGCTGCATACAGTGCCTTCAAAAAGTATTCATACCCCCTTGACTTATTCCACATTTTGTTACGTTACAGCCTGAATTCAAAATGGATAACATTATTTTTCACCCATCTACACACACAGTATCCCATAATGACAAAGTCAAAACATGTTCTTACAAATTTTTGCACATTTATTGATAATGAAATATCTCATTTACATACGTATTCACCCCCCTGAGTCAATACATGTTAGAATCCCCTTTGGCAGCGATTACAGCTGTGAGTCTTTCTGGGTAAGTCTCTAAGAGCTTTGCACACCTGGATTGTACAATACTTGCACATTCTTTTTTAAATTCTTAAAGTTCTGTCAAGTTGGTTGTTGATCATTGCTAGACAGCCATTTTCAAGTCTTGCCATAGATTTTCAAGCCAATTTAAGTCAAAACTGTAACTAGGCCACTCAGGAACATTCAATGATGTCGTGGTAAGCAACTCCAGTGTATATTTGGCCTTGTGTTTTAGGTTAATGTCCTGCTGAAAGGTGAATTTGTCACCCAGTGTCTGTTAGAAAGCAGATTGAACTAAGTTTTCCTCTAGGATTTTGCCTGTGCTTAGCTCCATTCCATTTCTATTTATTCTATAAAAAAAAACTCCCTAGTCCTTGTCGATGACAAGCATACCCATAACATAATGCAGCCACTACGGTACTATGCTTGAAAATATGGAGTGTGGTACTCAGTAATGTGTCATATTGGATTTGCCCCAAAAACAACACTTTGTATTCAGGACAAAAAGTGAATTGCTTTGCCACATTTTTTGCAGTATTACTTTAGTGCCTTGTTGTAAACAGGATGCATGTTTTGGAAGATGTTTTATTCCGTACAGGCTTCCTTCTTTTCACTCTGTCAATTAGGTTGGTATTGTGGAGTAAATACAATGTCGTTGATCCATCCTCAGTTTTCTCCTATCACAGCCATTAAACTCAGTAACTGTTTTAAAGTCACTATTGGTCTCATGGTGAAATCCCTGAGCGGTTTCCTTCCTCTCCGGCAACTGAGTTAGGAAGGACGCCTGTATCTTTGTAGTGGATGGGTGTATTGATACACCATCCAAAGTGTAATTAATAACTTCACCATGCTCAAAGGGATATTTAATGTCTGTTTTTTGTTTTTTTACCCATCTACCAATACGTGCCCTTCTTTGCAAGGCATTGGAAAACCTCCCTGGTCTTTGTGGTTGAATCAGTGATTGAAATTCACTGCTTGACTGAGGGACCTTACAGATAATTGCATGTGTGGGGTACAGAGATGAGGAAGTCATTCAAAAAGCATGTTAAACACTACTATTGAACACAAAGTGAGTCCATGCAACTTATGTGACTTGTTAAGTACATTTTTACTCCTGAACTTATTTAGGCTTGTCATAACAAAGGGGTTGAAAACTGACTCAAGACATTTCAGCTTTTAAAAAACAGAATTCGACTGCCATTATGTGTGTATGCCAGTGCCACAACATCTCAATTTAATCCATTTTAAATTCAGGCTGTAACAACAAAATGTGGAAAAAGTCAAGGGGTGTGAATACTTTCTGAAGGCACTGTACATGCACTATCTACAGTACCTAATGTCAATCCAACCACTAGCCTAATTTTCTGGTAGTGTAAATATTGGAAACATTAGCCTACACGGAAAATCTTCCAGAAAACAAAACAAGCGATCCATGAGAACAGAAATAGGTTGTTCTGTGTGTCAGATATCCACTCATGCGTCCAGAGCACGCAATCACCACATGGCAAAATACTGTATGCAGCAGAGCAGTGTTTGTCCACATCCCAAATGGCACCTCATTCCCTATATAGTGCACTACTTTTGTCCAGAGCTCTGTGGACTCTGGTCAAAAATAGTGCACTACATTGGGAATAGGATGCCATTTGGGACGTACGTGCTGACTCAGTACTATCAAGGCTCTATGTGAACTGAAGTACTGCTGAGCTGTCTGAGCATTACCCCTCACTGTGATGCCAATGACAAAATTCGACCTGAGGATAACCTGAGGACAGACCACACCAGGACATCCGGAGTTCTGTGTCATTTTCTGACGAAATATCGTGCCTGCTAGTTACCTAATAAGACAACTTCTTTATACCAACATACCGCATTAGCTGCGCACACACACACCTGTGACTAAATCACTGGAGGTGATGGTGAAAAACCAGAGCAAGGGCATCACTGCCGCAACACATTGTAGCTGGCTGGCCTGTGCAGAATGTCCCACGACTCTCCCACCCACATTTAACCATCATACTGCTAAAAGATGCGACAGTTTGCTGGAAAGGCGAACTAGCCACTAGTGCGCCAGTAGCTAACGTTACACGCCAGCTGCTTTGCAAGCTACGTTAATGTTTTTAACTACCTGGCTAGTTATGTGTGACATAGTTTGCGCTTTGCGGATCCTTGACTAGCGTAGCTAACGCGTTAGATAGCTATGTAAACAGACAGCTTGCCATTTACCATTGTCATTTAACTACATATCAGCTAATATTAACTAACAGCTGGTAGCTAATCGTGTAAACAAATAATACTGGCTGTAGCTAGTTAATTAGTTAGCCATCTCACTACCAGGCTGGCTAGCTGAAAATGCGAGGTAGCTAACGTTAGCTTACCTAGAGAGCCAACGTTTGCTAGTAGCTAATTTACCTGTCTTCACATTGATTTGCCACGCTGCTAGACTCCAGGAACGAACCTTCTTCAAATGATCTGAAAACAAACTATGGTAGATCATCTAAATCTCGTACAAATAGGCAGGAATGTCTTCTGCTGAATCCCGCAGCCCTCATCAAGCCGAACCCTAGCTGAGGAACGCTCACCACCGGTCTCTTACGTCGAGGCGGAGTTTACTTTTGATGACTGGTCGCGAGATTTGCTAGCGACAACATCGAGTCACCATCAGTCGATTCTTGTAAAAATGTCCATTCTGAAAACGCTTACCTGTACCTATGTTTGTCCTGTACAACTGCGGTCCTTCCGCGGGGTGCTGAAATTGATACTTTCAACAAAAACTTTTATCGAATACAACCACCGACTTTTTCCCCATTAGTGTTGCTCATACTACATACGCTGAAATTCAAGTGGCACATGCACATTCACGCTGAGTTGAGCTACACAAATGAGGAAAAAGTCGGTGGTTGTATTCGATAAACGTTTTTATTAAAAGTATACATTTCAGCACCGCAATTGTACAGGACAAACATATTGTAATGACCTGACTAGATCATAAAAGAACAACTGTCCAGACAGAGGATTGAGTTTACGAATGGACGGTTTATTAAACCAACTTTACACAGGCTACTGTTTGGCCGTAGCCCACGCCAAATAAATGAAAGATAACCCACAAGCCAATCGCGACCTTCTCTTGTGAAGCCCAGACGTAAAAAGAGAGAGAACAAAGGCTAAACCTGGTCTTAACTTCCAATGCTCCATCCCCCTGCCCAACCCCCCTCCACGCCACTCCGCCAACCGCCAGGATGCCCGGCATCAGAACATTCCAGGCATTCCCGTGAATGGCAGATAGCAGGTTGATTGACATGTCGGACCCCGCGAACACTGGGTACTGGTAGGTACAACACAACCATCTACTAGCCTAACCCATAACACACAGCTGTCTGTGCGGGTCGCTACACAGCCCCCCCACCACAAAGTCCCTCGTCCCCGAGGGAACAAACAAAGTCTCTGAAGCGACCCGGAGGTCTCCTTTGCCTGCGTGGCTGTGATGGCCGCAGAGTGCCCCTCTGGGAACCAGGGGATGAAGGCAAGGACATGGGGGACAAGGAAGCGGGAACGGGTAATACAGTCCGTGGCTCTGGGGAACCACGCGGTGACACAGGGGGAGTGGGCTGTCTGGAGCCTTGTCTGCGGCACCTGGGGGTGGGTGCCTGGAGAATGTCATTGCCAGAGAGGGGAATTGTGGGGGTTCCTGGGGTTTGGGGAGAAGAGGCCCCTCTATATGTGGCTAACCTGTCCCGGTGCAGTGTCACCTTTCTCCCACTGGGAGGAAGCTGCACCCGGTAAACAACCTCCCCTACCCTCTCCAGGACACTGCAGGGTCCCACCCAGTGACTGTCCAACTTGGGGCATCTGCCTTTTTTCCTTAGCGGGCTGTAGACCCAGACCAGCTCCCCAGCCACAAAGTGCCTTCCCCGGGTGTGCACGTCATAGTTCCTCTTCTGCCTCACACCTGCATTCAGCAGCTGCTCTCTGGCGAAGGTGTGGGCTGTCTCCAGGCGGTCCTGGAGTCTCCGGGCATACTCCGGCCCCGGGGAAACATGAGGGCTATCCAGGGGCCGACCAAACGCCATCTCCGCAGGGGTACGGATCTCTCTCCCCAGCATGAGGAGGGCAGGCGTGCAGGAGGTGGAGTCTTGGACAGCGGAGCGGCATGCCATGAGGACCATAGGCAGGTGCTTGTCCCAGTCACGCTGGTGTTTGGAAGAGACGATGGCCAGCTGCTGTCCAAGCGTTTTGTTGAAGCGCTCCACAAGGCCATCACTTTGAGGATGGAGAGGAGTAGTGCGGGTCTTGTGCATACCCAGCCTCTCACACATGGTGGCGAACACACAGGACTCAAAGTTTCTGCCTTGGTCGCTGTGGATGGACTCTGCAGCTCCAAACCTGCTGAACATCCCCGCTGTCAGGGCGTCGACGATGGTCTCTGCCTCCTGGTCAGGCAGAGCATAGGCCTCGGGCCATTTTGTGAAATAGTCCATGGCCGTGAGCACCCAGCGGTTTACACTGTCTGTGGTGGGGAACGGCCCAACTACATCCACTCCCACCCTCTCCATGGGAGCCCCCACTGGGAACTGTTGGAGCTGAGCATGAGAGCGGCCTGGGGGGCCCTTTCTCGCTGTGCAGTTGTCACAGCGGCGGCAAAAGTCTTCCACATCCCTCTTGTGCTGCCCCCAGTAAAAGCCCTGACGGAGGCGGCGCAGTGTTTTTGTGACCCCAAAGTGTCCAGTCCCCACCCCCCCATGAGTACTCTGGAGCACAGCCTCCCGCAATGCTTTTGGGACCACCACCTGCCACCTCTCCTCCCCCGTAGCTGACTCCTTCCATGCCCGCTGTAACACGCCATCAGCCAGCCGCAGTCGCTCAAACTTTGACCACAACCCTTTGGTCGCGAGTGAGAGCGCTGTCACCTCTTCCCATGGTGGCCTCACCTGCGCCTCTACCCACTGTAGCACTGGCTGTAGGTCTGTGTCCCGTCCCTGCCGCTGCCCCCATTCAGCCACGTCGACAGTCTGCAGCTCACAGCAGACAGGCCCGCTCGCCCGACACACTGTGGCACAGACCCCCTCCTCTGCACACAGCTCTCTCTCCCGTCCCTCTCTCCGTTCACAGTGGCGGCAGCCGTCTGCAGTACAGGGCCGACGGGACATGGCGTCGGCGTTGGAGTGGCGTGCCCCTGCCCTGTGCACCACCGTGAAGTCATACGGCTGAAGCTCCTCCAACCAGCGTGCCACCTGCCCCTCTGGCTCTCTGAAAGACATGAGCCACTGGAGAGCAGAGTGGTCAGTCCTTACAGTAAAGGGCAGACCACCCAGGTAGTACTTGAAGTGTTTGACGGAAGCCACAACAGCCAAGAGCTCCCGCCGGGTGACACAGTAGCGGCGCTCATGTTTGTCAAATGTTTTGCTGAAGTACGCCACCGCTCTCTCCCCCTCTGGCCCCACCTGGGCCAGCACCCCACCCATGCCCACATTGCTCGCGTCTGTGTCCAGGATAAAGGGCAATGTGAGGTCAGGGGGGGCGAGCACGGGGGCCTCGATCAGTGCACGTTTGAGGGTGTTGAACGCCTCCTCACACTCCACTGTCCAAGTGAAAGCCTTGTCCTTCGGCAGCAGGCGGTTCAGTGGAGCAGCAACGCTTGAGAAGCCCCGTACAAACCTCCTGTAGTACGAGGCCAGGCCCAGGAAGCTCTTCAGCTGACGCTGGTCGGTGGGGGTGGGCCAGTCTCTGACAGCCGCTACCTTGTCCTCCATGGTGCTGATCCCCTCCTTCCCCACTCGGTGGCCCAAGAAGGACACCTCTCTCCTCATGAAGTGGCACTTCTCGGGGTGGAGCTTCAGACCTGCGGCAGCCACCCTCTCCAGCACACACCGTAGCGCCCCCAGGGCTGACTGGAAGGAGCTGCCATGGGCCAGGATGTCATCGAGGTATACCAGACACTGCTGTCGGGGGATGCCATCCAGCACCCTGTCCATCAAACGCTCAAAAGTAGCTGGAGCGTTGCACAGGCCAAAGCACAGGACCTTGAACTGCCAGTGTCCTCTGTTAGTGGAGAACGCAGTTTTGGCTCTGGCCTCTGGGGAGAGGGGCACCTGCCAGTAGCCACTGCGGAGGTCTAGTGAGGAGAACCAGGAGGACCCCCTAACCAGGTCCAGCGACTCATCGATACGTGGTATGGGGTATGAGTCCTTCCTGGTTACCTCGTTCAGCCGCCTGTAGTCCGCACAGAACCTCAGCTTGCCCCCCTTCTTCGGAACCATGACGACTGGCGCCGCCCAGGGGCTGTCTGAGGGCTCAATGAAGTCTGCCCGCTGCATCTCCAACACAGCCTTGTCTGCCGCCTCCTGGCGTGCCAGCGGGATACGGCGGGGACGCATCTTGATAGGTCGAGCATCACCTGTGTCGATCTCATGCTGCACCAGATGAGTCTGACCCACCTCTTCCTCACTCAGCGCAAAGCTGTCTCTGAATTCAAACAGCAACTGCCTCAACCGTTCCTGCTGCTCGGGGTCAAGACCAACACAGTTCCTCCCCCATATCTCCCTCACTGCAGACAGTGTCCTCTCCCCTCCCATCTGGGGTAGCTGGGCTGGGGGGGCGCGGCCCGGGCTCACAGAGGACTGTGTCGTGGAGGTAGCTGGGGGAATGTAACGCAACGCCGTAGGTGACAGGGGGGCTGGGGAAAAGTCACACCCAGATGTGGGGGAGGGGGGGCAGCCATGAGTCTCTGCTGCTTTAACTGTTGGAGTAAAGGGTTTGTTGGGTTGAGTGAATGTGACATTAGGGGCCATGGTGACCTCCGGCCCTCCCTGGAAGCTCAGTGTGCCCCTATTTAGGTCTAACTGGCAGCCTGTGCTCCTAAGAAAGTCCAACCCCAGGATACAAGGGTCCTGCACAGCCGCCACCCACACAGGATGACGCACAGTCCTGCCCCCTACTGTCAGAGTCATTATTCCCTTCCCTTCAATGGGTGCCAGCTCACCTGTGACTGTGCGGAGCTGCACAGTTGTAGGCTCACACTGAGTCCAACCTGGCACAACATCTGGCCTCACCAGGGTTACTGTGGACCCAGTGTCCACCAGGGCGGAGCAGGGCACCCCCTCCACAGTGACAGGGACATGACAAAAGTCCCCAACACAGGTCCGGCCCACCACAACAACAGGCTCCATCCGCTTGCCCTCGTCTGCTTCTGGGGGAAGTGGAGCCTTGCTTCCCCGTCTGTGCCGGTGGGCTCCTCCTGAAGAAGATGGTGGTTGGGATAGAAAGCCAGGGGTCCGCACTACCCGGTCTATGCGGACCCCGAGCCGTTTCCCTGAGCTCTGGGGGACATGGGGCAATCTCGGCGCAGATGGCCTGGCTGGCCACAACCCCAGCAGACCCTGGGACCAGGGCGTGTGTTTCGTGCCGCCTGTAGCGACACAGCACGAATGAGTTCTGTCATTTCAGCCACCCATGCAGGCTTTTTCGGCTCCGGGCTGCTCTGCCCCCCAGCTCGCACAGAGGGTCTGTCTCCCTGCACCCCCACCAAAGCCCCAGCTGAAGCCCCAGCCCACACCAGCTCCCTCTCCAAAGCCATCTCCAAGGCTAACTGCAATGACTCAGGATGAGCCAGCTGGGTCTGTATGCGCAGCTCCGTAGGAGAGAGCGCCTGTATGAACTGGTCCCGTGCTAGCTCGCTCTGCAGGGAGGGGGGCATGTGAGCATATGCCCGCCGAGAGAGGCTCTCAATGTCATTAGCTAGCACCCGTAGAGGCTCTCCAGGCTGCCTGCGTCTATTACTCAGTTCGGAGCGCAGTAGCCCGGGCTGTACACACTGTCCATAGCGCCTCCTCAGTGCTCCCACTAAAGCACCATAATCACGTCTGTCCTCGGGGCTAATCAATATCAAACAGGCCAGAGCTTCATCCGTGAGGCATAAAGCCAACTGCAGTGCCCTATCTTCATCCGACCACCCCCTAAAATGAGCTAACAGTTCAAACTGAGCATGAAAAGCTTCCCAATCCGCCTTACCGGAATACTTCGGGGTCTTAACGGATACGGACGCAGCCGGGAACTGGGCGCCGCCATGTTTGTTTACATCCTGAGCCCCAGATTCCTCGTCCCGCCGCGTCGACGTCACCCCTTCGGTCCGCCCACCAGAATCCGCGCGAAACACAGTCGACGAAGCACTCATGCCCGCTTCAGCCGCCATCACTCTAACGTCCTCCCTCAAGCGGCCTCTGGGCTCCGATGCCCTGGCGATCTCCTCAGCCAGAACCCCCGACGTCCATGCACACGCACCTCCTTGGCCATAATCGTCCCCTACCTCCACCTTCACTTTCGGATTCCCTCGAAGCATCTTCAACCCCCGTTCTCACCTACGGTAGCTAGCCACAGAAGTCAGCTAGCTAGCTGGCTAACTTTTATCAATGTTTTTACTTCTGACACCAATGTAATGACCTGACTAGATCATAAAAGAACAACTGTCCAGACAGAGGATTGAGTTTACGAAAGGACGGTTTATTAAACCAACTTTACACAGGCTACTGTTTGGCCGTAGCCCACGCCAAATAAATGAAAGATAACCCACAAGCCAATCGCGACCTTCTCTTGTGAAGCCCAGACGTAAAAAGAGAGAGAACAAAGGCTAAACCTGGTCTTAACTTCCAATGCTCCATCCCCCTGCCCAACCCCCCTCCACGCCACTCCGCCAACCGCCAGGATGCCCGGCATCAGAACATTCCAGGCATTCCCTTGATTGGCAGATAGCAGGTTGATTGACATGTCGGACCCCGCGAACACTGGGTACTGGTAGGTACAACACAACCATCTACTAGCCTAACACATAACACACAGCTGTCTGTGCGGGTCGCTACAATATGTACCACTAAGCGTTTTCAGAATTGACATTTTTACAAGAATCGACAGATTTTGACTCAATGTTGTTGCTAGCAAATCTCGCAACCAGTTATCAAAACTCAACTCCGCCACAATTTAAAAGAACCCAGTTGAGCGTTCCTCAGCTACCGGAAACAACTTCTTCTTCGTCTTTAAATTGTATTTGCGGATCGCATCCAACTAAGAGGTGAATATAAGCCACCTACTGTACTGGAGTGTGAGGCCGGTCACAACCTCCCTTTACTGTACATCTATACGAAAAGGGAAGACATATTGCCCTACCAACTAACCTTACATCCATTAAAAACCTCACCACTATTCCACCCTATCTGATCCTACAGATGGGAGGACAGGACACTATCGTTCAACACACCTTGTAACTCCTCTGCAGTAAAATCTCATACATACAGTGGGGGAAAAAAAGTATTTAGTCAGCCACCAATTGTGCAAGTTCTCCTACTTAAAAAGATGAGAGAGGCCTGTAATTTTCATCATAGGTACACGTCAACTATGACAGACAAAAATGAGAGAATAAAAATCCAGAAAATCACATTGTAGGATTTTTTATGAATTTATTTGCAAATTATGGTGGAAAATAAGTATTTGGTCAATAACAAAAGTTTCTCAATACTTTGTTATATACCCTTTGTTGGCAATGACACAGGTCAAACGTTTTCTGTAAGTCTTCACAAGGTTTTCACACACTGTTGCTGGTATTTTGGCCCATTCCTCCATGCAGATCTCCTCTAGAGCAGTGATGTTTTGGGGCTGTCGCTGGGCAACACAGACTTTCAACTCCCTCCAAAGATTTTCTATGGGGTTGAGATCTGGAGACTGGCTAGGCCACTCCAGGACCTTGAAATGCTTCTTACGAAGCCACTCCTTCGTTGCCCAGGCGGTGTGTTTGGGATCATTGTCATGCTGAAAGACCCAGCCACGTTTCATCTTCAATGCCCTTGCTGATGGAAGGAGGTTTTCACTCAAAATCTCACGATACATGGACCCATTCATTCTTTCCTTTACACGGATCAGTCGTCCTGGTCCCTTTGCAGAAAAACAGCCCCAAAGCATGATGTTTCCACCCCCATGCTTCACAGTAGGTATGGTGTTCTTTGGATGCAACTCAGCATTCTTTGTCCTCCAAACACGACGAGTTGAGTTTTTACCAAAAAGTTCTATTTTGGTTTCATCTGACCATATGACATTCTCCTATCCTCTTCTGGATCATCCAAATGCACTCTAGCAAACTTCAGATGGGCCTGGACATGTACTGGCTTAAGCAGGGGGACACGTCTGGCACTGCAGGATTTGAGTCCCTGGCGGTGTAGTGTGTTACTGATGGT
Source organism: Coregonus lavaretus (assembly GCF_964263955.1). Classification (NCBI taxonomy): domain Eukaryota; kingdom Metazoa; phylum Chordata; class Actinopteri; order Salmoniformes; family Salmonidae; genus Coregonus; species Coregonus lavaretus. The sequence continues at coordinate 39,395,936 of NC_139990.1, forward strand.
AGGCTTTGTTACTTTGGTCCCAGCTCTCTGCAGGTCATTCACTAGGTCCCCCCGTGTGGTTCTGGGATTTTTGCTCACCGTTCTTGTGATCATTATGACCCCACAGGGTGAGATCTTGCGTGGAGCCCCAGATCGAGGGAGATTATCAGTGGTCTTGTATGTCTTCCATTTCCTAATAATTGCTCCCACAGTTGATTTCTTAAAACCAAGCTGCTTACCTATTGCAGATTCAGTCTTCCCAGCCTGGTGCAGGTCTACAATTTTGTTTCTGGTTTCCTTTGACAGCTCTTTGGTCTTGGCCATAGTGGAGTTTGGAGTGTGACTGTTTGAGGTTGTGGACAGGTGTCTTTTATACTGATAACAAGTTCAAACAGGTGCCATTAATACAAGTAACGAGTGGAGGACAGAGGAGCCTCTTAAAGAAGAAGTTACAGAGCTGTGAGAGCCAGAAAACTTGCTTGTTTGTAGGTGACCAAATACTTATTTTCCACCATAATTTGCAAATAAATTCATAAAAAATCCTACAATGTGATTTTCTGGATTTTTTTCTTCTCAATTTGTCTGTCATAGTTGACGTGTACCTATGATGAAAATTACAGGCCTCTCTCATCTTTTTAAGTGGGAGAACTTGCACAATTGGTGGCTGACTAAATACTTTTTTCCCCCACTGTATAGACTATAGACCAGACTGGGTCAGTGTGGGTAAAGTGACCTGGTATTGATGAACAGTCAGCTGTGGGTAAAGTGACCTGGTATTGATGAACAGTCAGCTGTGGGTAAAGTGACCTGGTATTGATGAACAGTCAGCTGTGGGTAAAGTGACCTGGTATTGATGAACAGTCAGCTGTGGGTAAAGTGACCTGGTATTGATGAACAGTCAGCTGTGGGTAAAGTGACCTGGTATTGATGAACAGTCAGCTGTGGGTAAAGTGACCTGGTATTGATGAACAGTCAGCTGTGGGTAAAGTGACTTGGTATTGATGAACAGTCAGCTGTGGGTAAAGTGACTTGGTATTGATGAACAGTCAGCTGTGGGTAAAGTGACCTGGTATTGATGAACAGTCAGCTGTGGGTGAAGTGACCTGGTATTGATGAATAGTCAGCTGTGGGTAAAGTGACCTGGTATTGATGAACAGTCAGCTGTGGGTAAAGTGACCTGGTGGCGCAGTGGTCTAAGGCACTGCATCGCAGTGCTAACTGTGCAGGTCTACAATTGTGTTTCTGGTGTCCTTTGACAGCTCTTTGGTCTTGGCCATAGTGGAGTTTGGAGTGTGACTGTTTGAGGTTGTGGACAGGTGTCTTTTATACTGATAACAAGTTCAAACAGGTGCCATTAATACAGGTAACGAGTGGAGGACAGAGGAGCCTCTTAAAGAAGAAGTTACAGGTCTGTGAGAGCCAGAAATATTGCTTGTTTGTAGGTGACCAAATACTTATTTTCCACCATCATTTGCAAATAAATTAATAAAAAATCCTACAATGTGATTTTCTGGATTATTTTTTCTCAATTTGTCTGTCATAGTTGACGTGTACCTATGATAAAAATTACAGGCCTCTCTCATCTTTTTAAGTGGGAGAAATTGCACAATTGGTGGCTGACTAAATACTTTTTCCCCCCACTGTACACCTTAGTACTTCTCTGCAGCTGCCACTACAACATCTATTTTCTGTGATTTACATTCCATTTCTGCAGTACAGTTGATAACCATGGCTATGAAGCCAACCTTACTGAAACACATGTTATTCCGATCACTCTCTTTTGGCCTTACTGAAACACATGTTATTCCGATCACTCTCTTTTGGCCTCGGCCTACTCACAGGGAGCCTCTTAGGATCGCTCACCCTGGACCCATCTTCCTCTACATTTTAGTCATTTAGCAGACGCTCTTATCCAGAGCGACTTAAAGTTTGTGAGTGCATACATCATTATTTTTTTTTTCTCATACTAGCGCCCTGTGGGAATCGAACCCACAACCCTGGCGTTGCAAACGCCATGCTCTACCAACTGGCCCTGCCGGCCATTCCCTCCCCTACCCTGGACCAATTGTGCGCCGCCCCATGGGTCTCCCGGTCGTGGCCGGCTACGACAGAGCCTGGATTCGAACCAGGATTTCTAGTGGCACAGCTAGCACTGCGATGCAGTGCCTTAGACCACTGTGCCACTCGGGAGTAGACTCTACTACTCTCTTCACTGCCTCAGCATATGCCACCTTGTGTACTACTCTGACCCTGGCACCCTCGATCTGCCTTTCTCTCACCTCTGATCTCCAGCACCATGGGTACCCCTACCGTTAACACACACAGCTTTTTCCACCGATACTACACATTCCTTTGTCTCATGTCCTCCTGCACACTTCTCAGATCTAGGAATCTCCCTCCTACACACTGCTGCAACATGACCATAAGCTTGGCACCTAAAACACTATAATGGGTTTGGGACAAACGCTCTCATGGGATAACTGACACATCCTAACTTGACTTTGTTGGGTAAAGACTCTGCATCAAAACTCAGCAGGACAGACAATGGGCTTGTTCGACATTGCAGCCGACAGTGCAGGCTGACTGATCTACAAATCACCTTGCATCATAAATAAATAACTAATTTTTATTTGTAGATCAGTCAGTCAGTCACCATTTACCCACAATGCATCATGGATTTGATGCTCTCGAACATGGCCAGTGTTCTCTGTTTCGCCACGCTCTCCACCGGGTCTGCGTCGCACCAAACGTACATTTCAGTTGATCCTCCTCAACACATAACGCCTCTAGTTATCACTTCTTTTAACAGCGCGCTGCCTCGTACAGCAAAGTAAGTCACAGGTCCTGTCCCGAGGCGTGTGGTGCGGAGCGCCCGCTCCCTCTGGATGGAATATCATCACTGAATCCACCTCGAATCACTGGGCTTGTTCCACATTGCAGTTGACAGTGCAGGTGGCTGCCAACTGACTGATCTACAAATCACCTTGCATCATAAATAACTACTCATTATTATTAGTAGATCAGTCAGTCACAATTTACACATAATACATTACGGTTTTGATGCTCTCGAACACGGTTCACCGATTCAACTGTTCCCAACCTCTTCTCCACTCATCCTCACGCTTTATCTAGATCACCCAGAAGGCAAGGATCCATTCTCTCCAGTCTCACTCGCACTGGGCCAGAATCATCTTTGTCATCATCGGGAGGAGGCCTGAACTCTGCAGTCTCCTCACTCTCGCCACATTAGAATTCTGAGCTACCTGAGTACATTTTTTCATTTGCGTACTGGACGCCAATCTTCCTCACTACACCGCTGCCCTCTACACTCAGCTCCATTCTCTATGATCCAAGATGGCATAGCAGTGTGGTATTGTTCTTTGTTGTGTGTAAATAGCCAGTTTTTTGTATTTTTTTGAATTTTTCGTACATATTTCCCTATCACCCTTTTCATCCTTCTACTAAATATACTTTCCTGCAACCCGCCTCACTCAATGTGGAACGGATTATATTATTTACTCAACTTTATCTAGAATCTCCAGTTGAAACTAGCTAGCCAGCTAACTCGCTACTTGCTATTAGCCACCATTAGCGGTTTTCACCCAGAACATCGGATTTTCTGCCGGAATAACTGAATCACTGGACCCTAACACCGGATCGCAACTAGCTAGCCGCAACCGAATGGATGTTGCTGTAGGCTAATCACCACTGCCCCCAAAGCAAGCACCAGTTAGCCTTGAGCCAGGCCCATATCCCGGCTATCTACCTCTTTGTCTACCGGACGGGAGTAGCCAGCTAACTAGCTACTTGCTATTAGCCACCGTTAGCGGTTTTTCACCATTGTCCGTGGCCTGCACTACCTACCAGCCAGCTCTAGCCAGGACTATTATTGTCTGCACTGTCTGCACACTGTGTTATCGACCCAGAACATATAGGATTTTCTGCAGGAATCACTAAATCACTGGACCTTTAACACCTGATCATCGCAACTAGCTAGCTGCAACCAAATGGATGTTGTTGTTGGCTAATCAGCCTTGAGCTAGCCTCGAGTTAGGCACATCTCCCGGCTATCTAACTCTCTGTCAACCGGACGGGACCTCCTAGAGTCGACACGGAGCCCCGCCGATCCATCACTACTGGTCTGCCGACGTAATCGTCTGTGGTTTCAACAGGCTTCCCGTTGCGACGACCACGAAGATCCATCTGCTAGCCCCGGCCCGCCAGCACACGCAAACAACAGCCGTGCTTCCTGCTCGCTGTGTTTTAGCACCAATTGAAACTGCTCTCGGACTCACATATTGCTGTTCACTGGACCTTATGATCACTCAGCTGCACAGCTGATGCCTGCTGGACTGTTCCTTTACACGGTACCCTGTCCTGTTTATCTGTTTAGCCTCAGCCCAAACTTTATCGCCATTACCAGTTGTTGTCTTAGCTCTCTCTAATAATACCTGTGATTGCTTTATGCCTCTCTCCCATGTCAATATGCCTTGCCTATTGCTGTTCCAGTTAGTTCTCATTATACAATTTCAATATAGAACCCCAAGTCATTCTCAAACTGCCTCAAATAGCTCCTTTGTTCCACCCCCCATACACGCCAAAACCAGCTCAATCGGTGCCTCCAGTGATGCTATCTCTTTCATTGTTTCCCAACGCTTAGGTTTACCTCCACTGTACTCATATCCTTCCATATCCGTGTCTGTACATAATGCCCTGAATCTATTCTACAACGCCCGGAAATATGCCCCCTTTATTCTCTGTACCCAACGCACTAGAAGACCAGTTCTTAAAGCCTTTAGCCGTATCCTTATTCTAGTCCTCCTCTGTTCCTCTGGTGATGTAGAGGCTAACCCAGGCCCTGCAGCCCCCAGTATCACTCCTACTCCCCAGGAGTTATCATTTGTTGACTTCTGTAACCGTAAAAGCCTTGGTTTTCTGCACGTTAACATCAGAAGCCTCCTTCCTAAGTTTGAGTTATTCACTGCGTTAGCACACTCCGCCAACCCCGATGTTCTAGCAGTGTCTGAATCCTGGCTTAGAAAGGCCACCAAAAATTCAGAAATGTCCATCCCCAACTACAACATTTTCCATCTAGATAGAACTGCCAAAGGGGGTGGGGTTGCAATCTACTGTAGAGATAGCCTGCAGAGCTCTATCATACTATCCAGGTCTGTGCCCAAACAGTTTGAGCTCCTACTTCTAAAAATCCACCATTCCAGAAATAAGTCTCTCACTGTTGCCGCTTGCTACAGACCCCCCTCAGCCCCCAGCTGTGCCCTGGACACCATATGTGAATTGATTGCCCCCCATCTATCCTCAGAGTTTGTACTGCTTGGTGACCTAAACTGGGATATGCTTAACACCCCAGCCATCCTACAATCCAAACTAGATGCCCTCAATCTCACACAAATTATCAAGGAACCTACCAGGTACAACCCTAAATCCGTAAACATGGGCACCCTCATAGATATAATCCTGACTAACTTACCCTCTAAATACATCTCCGCTGTCTTCAACCAGGATCTCAGCGATCACTGCCTTATTGCCTGCGTCCGTAACGGGTCCGCGGTCAAACGACCACCCCTCATCACTGTCAAACGCTCCCTAAAACACTTTAGCGAGCAGGCCTTCCTAATTGACCTGGCCCACGTATCCTGGATGGATATCGATCTCATTCCGTCAGTAGAGGATGCCTGGTTGATCTTTAAAAGTGCTTTCCTCTCAATCTTAAATAAGCATGCCCCATTCAAGAAATTCAGAACTAAGAACAGATATAGCCCCTGGTTCTCCTCAGACTTGACTGCCCTTGACCAGCACAAAAACATCCTGTGGCGTACTGCATTAGCATCGAATAGCCCCCGCGATATGCAACGTTTCAGGGAAGTTAGGAACCAATATACACAAGCAGTTAGGAAAGCAAAGGCTAGTTTTTTAAACAGAAATATGCATCCTGTAGCACTAACTCCAAAAGGTTTTGGGACACTGTAAAGTCCATGGAGAATAAGAGCACCTCCTCCCACCTGCCCACTGCACTGTGGCTAGGAAACACTATCACCACCGATAAATCTACAATAATCGAGAATTTCAACAAGCATTTTGCTACGGCTGGCCATGCTTTCCACCTGGCTACCACTACCCCGGCCACCAGCTCTGCACCCTCCGCTGCAACTTGCCCATGCCCCCCCATGTCACCCCCTCTTCAAAGGGGGTGACACTCTAGATCCAAACTGTTACAGACCTATATCCATCCTGCCCTGCCTTTCGAAAGTTTTTGAAGGTCAAGTTAACAAACAGATCACCAACCATTTTGAATCCCACCGTACCTTCTCCGCTATGCAATCCGGTTTCCGAGCTGGTCATGGGTGCACCTCAGCCACGCTCAAGGTCCTAAACAATATTATAACCGCGATCGATAATAGACAGTACTGTGCAGCCGTCTTCATCGACCTGGCCAAGGCTTTCGACTCTGTCAACCACTGGCATTCTTATTGGCAGACTAAATAGCCTTGGTTTCTCAAAAGACTGCCTCGCCTGGTTCACCAACTACTTCTCAGATAGAGTTCAATGTGTCAAATCGGAGGGCCTGTTGTCTGGACCTATGGCAGTCTCTATGGGGGTGCCACAGGGTTGAATTCTTGGGCCGACTCTTTTCTCCGTGTATATCAATGATGTCGCTCTTGCTGCTGGTGACTCTCAGATCCACCTCTACGACACCATTTTGTATACATCTGGCCCTTCATTGGACACTGTGTTAACAAACCTCCAAACGAGCTTCAATGCCATACAACACTCCTTCCGTAGCCTCCAACTGCTCTTAAACACTAGTAAAACTAAATGCATGCTCTTCAATCGAACGCTGCTGGCACCCGCCCACCCGACTAGAGTCACTACTCTCGACGGATCTGACCTAGAGTATGTGGACAACTACAAATACCTAGGTGTCTGGTTAGACTGTAAACTCTCCTTCCAGACTCACATTAAGCATCTCCAATCCAAAGTTAAATCTAGAATCGGCTTCCTATTTCGCAACAAAGCCTCCTTCACTCATGCTGCCAAACATGCCCTCGTAAAACTGACTACCCTACCGATCCTTGACTTCGGCGATGTCATTTACAAAATAGCCTCCAACACTCTACTGAGCAAATTGTATGTAGTCTATCACAGTGCCATCCGTTTTGTCACCAAAGCCCCATATACTACCCACCACTGTGACCTGTACGCTCTTGTTAGCTGGTCCTCACTACATATTCGTCGCCAAACCCACTGGCTCCAGGCCATCTATAAATCACTGCTAGGCAAATCTCTGCCTTATCTTAGCTCATTGGTCACCATAGCAACACCCACCCGTAGTATGCGCTCCAGCAGGTATATCTCACTGGTCATCCCCAAAGCCAACACCTCCTTTGGCCGCCATTCCTTCCAGTTCTCTGCTGCCAATGACTGGAATGTACTGCAAAAATCTCTGAAGCTGGAGACTCTTATCTCCCTCAATAACTTTAAGCATCAGTTGTCAGAGCACCTTAATGATCACTGCACCTGTACACAGCCCTTCTGAAATTATCCCACTCAACTACCTCATCCCCATATTATTATTTATTTTGCTCATTTGCACCCCAGTATCTCTATTTGCACATCATCTCTTGCACATCTAGCATTCCAGTGTTAATACTAATTGTAATTATTTTGCACTATGGCCTATTTATTGCCTTACCTCCATAACTTGCTACATTTGCACACACTGTATATTTTCTGTTGTATTTTTGACTTTATGTTTTGTTTTACCCCATATGTAACTCTGTGTTGTTGTTTTTAATCGCACTGCTTTGCTTTATCTTGGCCAGATCGCAGTTGTAAATGAGAACTTGTTCTCAACTGGTTTACCTGGTTAAATAAAGGTGAAATAAAATACAAAATAAATAAAACATTCCATATTCCTCGCTGTCCGTTTCCACATCTCCACGCTCTTTCTGCTGCGTCATCCTCTGTAGTAGCAAACTGTTCTAATGGTTCTTCTATCTTGAATTTGCCGCCATATTGAGTCGACTCAAAAAGCACTACCAGCCGCCATTACTCCTCATGCTGTCTGTTCATAAATAAATTAAATCATTCAGAAGAGCCTACTACACCATCAGAAGGCGTATAATTTAGCCACAGAGGATCAATAGCGTCTTTTAAAAAATAGCCTAGCTGTGGATTGTAGCTCAATAAGAAGGAATAGCCTACAGTCGGGAACGCGCGGAAAATCTGTCTGTGAAAAAAACAACATGCAGATAAAACAGGCCTTTCGCAATATTTCAAATACAATTGAGGGGAAACACAGGTTGGAAAGCAAATGGCTCCTGCTGAAAAGTGAAGACTCTATAATGTAGGCTACCAAAATATTTGATCAACTTCCAAATATTATTTTACATTTACATTTAAGTCATTTAGCAGACGCTCTTATCCAGAGCGACTTACAAATTGGTGCATTCAACTTATGATAGCCAGTGGGACAACCACCCTTTTAAATTTTTTTGATGGGGGGGTGGGGGAGGGGGGATAGAAGGATTACTGTTATACTATTCCAGGTATTCCTTAAAGAGGTAGGGTTTCAAGTGTCTCCGGAAGGTGGTCAGTGACTCCACTGTCCTGGCGTCGTGGGGGAGCTGTCACGATCGTCTGAAGAAGCGGACCAATACGCAGCGCGTGGCGTGAACATGATGACTTTTATTTAATAAAGCAACCACGAAAAACAACAAATGACGATAGTGAAGTCCTCTGTAACACTGACAGAAACATGGAACAAAAACCCACAAACCAAGGAGAAACCACACAGTTTAAATATGGCTCCCAATCAGAGATAACGAGCCGACAGCTGACACTCGTTACCTCCGATTGGGAGTCATATGACTAATCAAGAACAATCACCCAACATAGAAATGAACAACTAGAATCCCCAACATAGAAATACACCCAAACAATGAAAATGAACAACCCTGGCTCAATAATCAAAGTCCATGGAGCCAGAGTGTCACAGTACCCCCCCCTAAAGGTGCGCACTCCGGGCGCACCAGCATACAGTCTAGGGGAGGGTCTGGGTGGGCGTCTGTCCATGGTGGCGGCTCTGGCCCAGGTCGTGGTCCCCACCCCACCTTAGTCACTATCCGCTTCCGTAGCCCCCTCCACCTGACCACCCCCCAACTAAACCCCACTGGATTAAGGGGCGGCACCGGACTAAGGGGCAGCACCGGACTAAGGGGCAGCACCGGACTAAGGGACAGTACCTGACTAAGGGGCAGCACCGGCCTGAGGGGCAGCACCGGACTGAATGGCGGATCCTGGCTGGCTGGCTCTGGCGGATCCTGGCTGGACGGCTCTGGCGGATCCTGGCTGGCGGAAGGCTCTGGCTGATCCTGTCTGGCAGAAGGCTCTGGCTGATCCTGTCTGGCGGAAGGCTCTGGCTGATCCTGTCTGGCGGAAGGCTCTGGCTGATCCTGTCTGGCGGAAGGCTCTGGCTGATCCTGTCTTGCGGAAGGCTCTGGCTGATCCTGTCTGGCGGAAGGCTCTGGCTGATCCTGTCTGGCGGAAGGCTCTGGCTGCTCCTGTCTGGCGGAAGGCTCTGGCTGATCCTGTCTGGCGGAAGGCTCTGGCTGCTCCTGTCTGGCGGAGAGCTCTAGCGGCTCCGGTCTGGCGGACGGCTCTGAAGGCTCATGGCAGACGGGCGGCTTTGCAGGCTCAGTACAGACGGGCAGTTCCTGCGGCGCTTGGCAGACGGACAGTTCAGACGGCGTTGGGCAGACGGGCAGTTCAGACAGCGTTGGGCAGACGGGCAGTTCAGACGGCGTTGGGCAGACGGACAGTTCAGGCCCCGTTGGGCAGACGGCAGACTCTGGCCGTCTGAGGCGCATCGTAGGCCTGGTGCGTGGTGCCGGAACAGGAGGTACCGGGCTGAGGACACGCATCTCAGGGCTAGTGCGGGGAGAAGCAACAGGGCATGCTGGACCCTGGGGACGCACCGTAGGCCTGATGCGTGGTGCCGGAACTGGAGGTACCGGGCTGAGGACACGCATCTCAGGGCTAGTGCGGGAAGCAGCAACAGGGCATGCTTGGCCCTGGGGACGCACCGTAGGCCTGATGCGTGGTGCCGGAACTGGAGGTACCGGGCTGAGGACACGCATCTCAGGGCTAGTGCGGGGAGAAGCAACAGGGCATGCTGGACCCTGGGAACGCACATAAGGGCTAGTGCGGAGAGCCGGAACAGGGCATGCTGGACCCTGGGGACTCACATTAAGCCTAGTGCGGAGAGCAGCAACAGGACGCACAGGACTCGGGAGACACACAGGAGGCTTGGGGCGTGGTGTAGGCACTGGTGGGAAAGGGCTGGCGACGCGCACCGTATCCCTGGTGCGAGTGGCCGGAACAGGCCGGGCTGGGCTGGCGAAGCGCACCGTATCCCTGGTGCGAGTGGCCGGAACAGGCCGGGCTGGGCTGGCGAAGCGCACCGTATCCCTGGTGCGAGTGGCCGGAACAGGCCGGGCTGGGCTGGCGAAGCGCACCGTATCCCTGGTGCGAGTGGCCGGAACAGGCCGGGCCGGGCTGGCGAAGCGCACCGTATCCTTGGTGCGAGGGGTCGTAACAGGCCGGACCGTACTGGAGGCACACACCACTGGCTCTACCCCGGGAACTGGAACGGGCCGGACCGGACTGGATACACACCTCAGTCTCTCACGCCGTGCCTCTACATCTCCTTTCCCTACTTTGGCCAGTGACCCCCGTAACCTGGTTGCCTCTTGAATTCGCCCCTTCTCTGCCTCCGTTAGCCCCGTCGTCCAAGCCATGTGCCCCCCCCAAAAAACTTTTTGGGGTTGCCTCTCGTCCTTCCAACGATGATGGCCCTGCTGACGCCGTTGCTCCTCTCGCCGTCGCCTCTCCACCGTTTCGCTCCATGGACGGCGATCCATCCCATCCAGGATCTCCTCCCAAGTCCAGGACCCCTTTCCGTCCAAAATCTCCTCCCATGTCCAGGAAGCCTTTGGAGCTGGGTCCTGTTGCCGCTTCACACGCTGCTTGGTCCTTTGATGGTGGGTTTTTCTGTCACGATCGTCTGAAGAAGCGGACCAATACGCAGCGCGTGGAGTGAACATGATGACTTTTATTTAATAAAGCAACCACGAAAAACAACAAATGACGATAGTGAAGTCCTCTGTAACACTGACAGAAACATGGAACAAAAACCCACAAACCAAGGAGAAACCACACAGTTTAAATATGGCTCCCAATCAGAGATAACGAGCCGACAGCTGACACTCGTTACCTCCGATTGGGAGTCATATGACTAATCAAGAACAATCACCCAACATAGAAATGAACAACTAGAATCCCCAACATAGAAATACACCCAAACAATGAAAATGAACAACCCTGGCTCAATAATCAAAGTCCATGGAGCCAGAGTGTCACAGGAGCTTGTTCCACTATTGGGGTGCCAGAGCAGCGAATAGCTTTGACTGGGCTGAGCGGGAACTGTGCTTCCGTAGAGGTAGGGGAGCTAGCAGGCCAGAGGTGGATGAACGTAGTGCCCTTGTTTGGGTGTAGGGTCTGATCAGAGCCTGAAGGTAAGGAGGTGCCGTTCCCCTCACAGCTCCGTAGGCAAGCACCATGATCTTGTAGTAGATGCGAGCTTCAACTGGAAGCCAGTGGAGTGTGCGGAGGAGCGGGGTGACATGAGAGAACTTGGGAAGGTTGAACACCAGACGGGCTGCAGCGTTCTGGATGAGTTGTTGGGGTTTAATGGCACAGGCAGGGAGCCCAGCCAACAGCGAGTTGCAGTAATCCAGAAGGGAGATGATGAGTGCCTGGATTAGGACCTGTGCCGCTTTCTGTGTAAGGTAGGGTTGTACTCTGCGAATGTTGTAGAGCATGAACCTGCAGGATCGGGTCACCGCTTTGATGTTAGCAGAGAACGACAGGGTGTTGTCCAGGGTCACGCCAAGGTTCTTTCACTCTGGGAGGAGGACACAATGGAGAGAGAGAGAGAGAGAGAGAGAGAGAGAGGCTTTTGGCACGAGCGCATCGGCCATCACCAAAGAGTGAGCTGCGAATCATTGGGTGAATCAGTGAAACTGAAAAGCATCTTTAGGACTATAATTCCCTACTCTTATTGTAGCCTACAATATGTGTCTCCACACACCTAGGCCTAGGCTATTGATGGATTCAAGGCAAGGTAGTTTTTATTGATCTCAGATTCTCAGTTTGTCAGTGTCAAAGTAGCCTGCCATTTCGATCATTTTGCGGTATTAAAAAAGATTCTGCCAAAGTCTCCAGTCATGTAAAATGACATAGAATTGCATGAAATGCATTTGTAAAAGGCAAACATTTTCCCGGACCATAGGCTACAAGATTTTTCCCCATCTGTGCAACTATAAGTGCCTCTACTCTACTTCTCTATGCCACTACCCAAATGTGATGATATGCATGCAATGCTTTATTATAAAGGTATTTTTTTTCCTTAATGTGTTCCGTCACCTCAGAACTCCCCAGGTCACCTCGAGCTCACTTTTTGTTCCGGCACCTGCCGATTTACAAATTAAGCACTGCTTATCTATAACTGGGCTAATGACTCGCTAACTAGCAAAGAATGTCAACAAATGTGCACACTCTGATCTGAACTGATCTGAAAAGTGCATTGAAAGACTGCTCATGGGCTACCCCAGCCAATAGAATTGTACTCCATTGCACTCTGGCTCTACCTACAACAAAATCACAGACTCAGCCTTGCAAATTTAGATTTGTTTTGGTTTGTTGTCTAGAAAAGGGGTTGATATAATGTTGATTAGATCACAGAAAAAACGTTGATCTATGTAGTGAAAACGAATGGGGCGGACTCAGTGAAGTTCAATCTGTTGTACCTCTGCACAGCATGGCATTTCTTCTGTGTGCCATTCCTGAAGGAAGTGCGCGGCCGTGCACGTGCACAGTTTAGAGGGAACATTGCTTGTGGTGCTAACTGTAAAAATAATATAAAAGGAACTGGAAGGGTGATGCAAGGGTGAAAGAATGGTGCTAAGAACGGACGGTACAAACCAACGTCTGCGAAATATAAGCTGAGTACTTTCTCCTATGAGTCAACTACAGGAGAGATAGTTACATGTTTGTCTCCTGGAAACCCTGAGATGGAGTCAGATAGTGGAAGTTCAGAAATCGGGTTTTAGCCCTCTTTATTAAAGGTATGGGGTTTAGGCCTCTTAACTTCAGCCTCCTCACTAAAGGTATGGGCTTTAGGTCTCTTCATTAAAGGTATGGGGTTTAGGCCTCTTCACTAAAGGTATGGGGTTTAGGTCTCTTCACTAAAGGTATAGGGTTTAGGCCTCTTCACTAAAGGTATGGGGTTTAGGTCTCTTCACTAAAGGTATGGGGTTTAGGCCTCTTCACTAAAGGTATGGAGTTTAGGCCTCTTCACTAAAGGTATGGGGTTTAGGCCTCTTCACTAAAGGTATGGGGTTTAGGCCTCTTCACTAAAGGTATGGGGTTTAGGCCTCTTCACTAAAGGTATGGGGTTTAGGCCTCTTCACTAAAGGTATGGGGTTTAGGTCTCTTCACTAAAGGTATGGGGTTTAGGCCTCTTCACTAAAGGTATGGAGTTTAGGTCTCTTCACTAAAGGTATGGAGTTTAGGTCTCTTCATTAAAGGTACGGGGTTTAGGTCTCTACACTAAAGGTATGGAGTTTAGGCCTCTTCACTAAAGGTATGGGGTTTAGGCCTCTTCACTAAAGGTATGGGGTTTAGGCCTCTTCACTAAAGGTATGGGGTTTAGGCCTCTTCACTAAAGGTATGGGGTTTAGGCCTCTTCACTAAAGGTATGGGGTTTAGGCCTCTTCACTAAAGGTATGGGGTTTAGGCCTCTTCACTAAAGGTATGGGGTTTAGGTCTCTTCACTAAAGGTATGGGGTTTAGGCCTCTTTACTAAAGGTATGGGGTTTAGGCCTCTTCATTAAAGGAATGGGGTTTAGGTCTCTTGACTCAGGCTTCATCAGGTCTTCATACAAAGCTTGCTGCTCTATACAACCACAACATAACTACCACAACCAACCCAAAACAGCTACCACAAACTACAAACAACCCAAAACCGCTACTACAAACATCCCAAAACAACTACCACAAACTACCTCAAACAACCCAAAGCCTATAAACGACTATCAACCTCAAAATCTGCCAAATTACAGACAAGAAAGCTGGTTATCCAAGGACTGGTAAGATGCCACCTTTGATCTTCTGGGCAATCCAAGGCAGGCACAGTCCACTCAATTACTGATTAAATCAAATAAATAAAAATATTCTCTGTGGGTCGCCACCTTGCCCTGGTGGAGGAGCTTGTGCGTTCCAAAGATCCCAAGAGCTATGCCATCTGACAGAATGGTCAAGCGGAAGGTACCAGACTAAGAGTGATGCCAATATACCACAAACTAACTCAACCACAAATCCCAAACAACCACAAAATATGTATTTTTTTGCGCGAGCCTATTTTATGCAATTCATAAAACACACCACCAGATGGCATCATTGAGTTGAGATGGGATTTTTGGAGCGTTTGTTCTTCTAGATTCTAGATCGTGCTAGAAGTCACTCTAAATAGGGGTTTCAATCTGCTTTTATAGTGGTGTGCACTTGAACTACAGGCTGATAGGCTGTATAAAAGTAGACTTGAACACTACTTTTTAAAAACTCAAATAAATAATGCATGAATTGAGATCAGTGAATGTGAAATACTAAGAAAATAACATTCCAGTTTTGGTGGGGTCCCATGTTTCATGAGCTGAATAAAAGTTCCCCAAAATGTTCCATATGCACAAAAAGCTTATTTCGCTCAAATGTTGTGCACAAATGTGTTTACATCCCTGTTAGTGAGCATTTCTCCTTTGCCAAGAGAATCCATCCACCTGACAGGTGTGGCATATCAAGAAGCTGATTACATTTACATTTTTACATTTTCGTCATTTAGCAGATGCTCTTATCCAGAGCGACTTACAAATTGGTGCATTCACCTTATGATAGCCATTGGGACAACCACTTTACAATATATCATTTATTTTAATTTTTTATTAAACAGCATGATCATTATACACAGGTGCACCTTGTGCTGTTGTCACACAACACAATGCCACAGATGTCTCAAATTTTGAGGGAGCGTGCAATTGGCATGCTGACTGCAGGAATGTCCATAGGAGCTGTTGCCAGAGAATTGAATGTTAATTTCTCTACCATAAGCCGCCTCCAACGTTGTTTTAGAGAATTTGGCAGTACTTCCAACCGGCCTCACAACCGCAGACCATGTGTAACCACGCCAGCCCAGGACCTCCACATCCGGCATCTTCAACTGCGGGATCATCTGAGACCAGCCACCCGGACAGCTGATGAAACTGTGGAGTATTTCTGTCTGTAACAAAGCCCTTTTGTGGAAAAAAACTCATACAGATCGGCTTGGCCTGGCTCCCCAGTGGGTGGGCCTATGCCCTCCCACGCCCAACCATGGCTGCGCCCCTGCCCAGTCATGTGAAATCGATAGATTCGGGCCTAATGAATTTATTTCAATTGACTGATTTCCTTGTATGAACTGTAACTCAGTAAAATTGTTGAAATTGTTGCATGTTGTGTTTATATTTATGTTCAGTAATAATATAGGCCTACCCACTACTACACCAAACTATCCAAATGTTTATTATGCGATTCTTGAACCATACCATATTCAATGAACAGATCCTCCACTCTCTAGAAATATTTTAAAATATGTATGCTAGTGTAGTCTAATTGTCATGTTGTCTCACTTCATCTCAGAAATTATATCAGTGTTGTCAAATGATCATAGATCACTGTGATACATTATCGTAACTCATTTCACAGCTCTGGTATTCACTTCATCCTTTGAATGAAACAGCTGCAGAACCAGTTGATAGGTATAGAGTAGTGGTGTAACTCCAAACACACCGCCTACACACACACACACAAACACACACACATACACACACATACACACACACAGCCAGGCAAGCATCTGAGGAACTGGTCTCTTCAGACCTGAGGCTGTGCTCTATTGATTCTGTCCATCCCAAAATAAAACTCACTAACTTCACAACTCCCACTGTCACAAGCAAGAAGCCAACATCTAAACTGTACTATTAATAGACATGGGATTCCTTCCTTCTTCCTTGGATACTAGGTGTATCTAACCTGTTGAAAGGTGAAAATGTATTAATTTAATTTGAGTGTAAAAATGAACACATTCAACATTTTAATAATATATGTTTTTCAAAGGAACAGTAGGCTAATCCAACCACAATGTTAGAAGGATTGTCTTGTGAGTAAGGCTGACTTATTCTCTGGTTATCTTCATCATCATCTAATGAAAGAAGTCCCAAATGGCACCCTATCCCCTAGTCTCTGGGGGGGGGACTCTTTTTCTTATTGGTCTATTCACCAGGCAATCCAAAACTCCCACAAAAACAGGCAGACATTTTGGCCGGTCTTTTCAAACAGGTCTTACACTAAAAGCATTTTCACTATATTATTCCAACCTCAGTGTTATTCCAACCCGTTTGCCCTCAGAACAGCCTCAATTCGTCGGGGCATGGACTCTACAAGGTGTCAAAAGCGTTCCACAGGGATGCTGGCCCATGTTGACTGCAATGCTTCCCACAGTTGTGACAAATTGGCTGGATGTCCTTTGGGTGGTTGACCATTCTTGATACACACAGGAAACTGTTGAGTGGGAAAAACCCAGCAGCGTTGCAGTTCTTGACACAAACCAGCGCGCCTGGCACCTACTGCCATAACCTGTTCAAAGGCACTTCAATCCTTTGTCTTGTCCATTCACCCTCTGAATGGCACACATACACAATCCATGTCTCCATTGTCTCAAGGCTTAAAAATCCTTCTTTAACCTGTCTCCTCCCCTTCATCTACCTGGTTCAGGTTATCAGTCAACCTACCAGGGTGGTTACAAACAGTACAATAATTAAATCATCAACATGTATTGATCATATCTTTGCTAATGCTGCAGAGATTTGTTTGAAAGCAGTATCCAAATCCATTGGATGTAGTGATCACAATATAGTAGCCATATCTAGGAAAACCAAAGTTCCAAAGGCTGGGCCTAATATTGTGTATAAGAGGTCAGTGGTGCGCGTCGCCAGCCCAGTCCGGCCTGTTCCTGCCCCTCGCACCAAGCTAGTGGTGCGCGTCGCCGGCCCGGCCTGTTCCTGCCCCTCGCACCAAGCCAGTGGTGCGCGTCGCCAGCCCAGTCCGGCCTGTTCCTGGCCCTCGCACCAAGCCAGTGGTGCGCATCGCCAGCCCAGTCCGGCCTGTTCTTGGCCCTCGCACCAAGCCAGTGGTGCGCGTCGCCAGCCCGGTCCGGCCTGTTCCTGTCCCTCGCACCAAGCCAGTGGTGCGCGTCGCCAGCCCGGCCCGGCCTGTTCCTGCCCCTCGCACCAAGCCAGTGGTGCGCGTCGCCAGCCCGGTCCGGCCTGTTCCTATCCCTCGCACCAAGCCAGTGGTGCGCGTCGCCAGCCCGGTCCGGCCTGTTCCTGTCCCTCGCACCAAGCCAGTGGTGCGCGTCGCCAGCCCGGCCCGGCCTGTTCCTGCTCCTCACACCAAGCCAGTGGTGCGTGTGTCCAGTCCGGCACGGCCCGTGCCTGTTCCACCGGTGCCCAGTTCAGCTCCGGTCAGCGGCTCCACTCCAGAGCCAGAGCAGTCCGCTCCACCGGTGCCTGATCCAGCTCCAGTCAGCGGCTCCACTCCGGAGCCAGAGTAGTCCGCTCCACCGGGGTCTAGTCCAGATCCGGTCAGCAGCTCCACTCTGGAGCCAGAGCAGTCCAATCCACCGGTGCCCAGTCCAGCTCCGGTCAGCGGCTCCAGTCCGGAGCATGAGCAGTCCGCAACCGGTGCCCGGTCCAGCTCCGGTCAGCGGCTCCAGTCCAGACCCAGACGTCAGCCCCTCTCCAGGTTCGGGGTCTCCCACACGCCTTCGAGGCGGAATGCCCACCCGGCCCCTACCCTTTGGGGGGGGGGGGGGGGGGGGGTACTGTCACGCCCTGACTCAGAGGACGCTTAGATGTTGAGTCAGGGTGTGTATATTCCTTGTTGTGATTTTCTATGTTGTATTTTCTATGTTTAGATCTAGTATGTTCTAGATCTATGTTGGCCGGTGTGGTTCCCAATCGGAGGCAGCTGTCGCTCGTTGTCTCTGATTGGGGACAATACTTAGGCAGCCTATTGGCACTAGTGGGTTGTGGGATCTTGTTCCGTGTTAGGTATGTTGTTTGTGTACCTTGGACTTCACGTTTCGTTTCTTGTTTTGTCATTGTGTTTATAAGTCAAATAAACATGTATGCATATCACGCTGCGCCTTGGTCTGACCCGTTCATGAACGAACGTGACAATCCTAGATCTGAATGAGTGAAATAATCTTATGAAATACTTTTTTCTTTACATAGTTGAATGTGCTGACAACAAAATCACACAAAAATTATCAATCGAAATCAAATGTATCAACCCATGGAGGTCTGGATTTGGAGTCACCCTCAAAATTAAAGTGGAAAACCACACTACAGGCTGATCCAACTTTGATGTAATGTCCTTAAAACAAGTCAAAATGAGGCTCCGTAGTGTGTGTGGCCTCCACGTGCCTGTATGACCTCCCTACAACGCCTGGGCATGCTCCTGATGAGGTGGCGGATGGTCTCCTGAGGGATCTCCTCCCAGACCTGGACTAAAGCATCCGCCAACTCCTGGACAGTCTGTGGTGCAACGTGGCGTTGGTGGATGGAGCGAGACATGATGTCCCAGATGTGCTCAATTGGATTCAGGTCTGGGGAGCGGGCGGGCCAGTCCATAGCATCAATGCCTTCCTCTTGCAGGAACTGCTGACACACTCCAGCCACATGAGGTCTAGCATTGTCTTGCATTAGGAGGAACCCAGGGCCAACCGCACCAGCATATGGTCTCACAAGGGGTCTGAGGATATCATCTCGGTACCTAATGGCAGTCAGGCTACCTCTGGCGAGCACATGGAGGGCTGTGCGGCCCCCCAAAGAAATGCCACCCCACACCATGACTGACCCACCGCCAAACCGGTCATGCTGGAGGATGTTGCAGGCAGCAGAACGTTCTCCACGGCGTCTCCAGACTCTGTCACGTCTGTCACATGTGCTCAGTGTGAACCTGCTTTCATCTGTGAAGAGCACAGGGCGCCAGTGGCGGATTTGCCAATCTTGGTGTTCTCTGGCAAATGCCAAATGTCCTGCACGGTATTGGGCTGTAAGCACAACCCCCACCTGTGGACGTCGGGCCCTCATACCACCCTCATGGAGTCTGTTTCTGACCGTTTGAGCAGACACATGCACATATGTGGCCTGCTGGAGGTCATTTTGCAGGGCTCTGGCAGTGCTCCTCCTGCTCCTCCTTGCACAAAGGCGGAGGTAGCGGTCCTGCTGCTGGGTTGTTGCCCTCCTACGGCCTCCTCCACGTCTCCTGATGTACTGGCCTGTCTCCTGGTAGCGCCTCCATGCTCTGGACACTACGCTGACAGACACAGCAAACCTTCTTGCCACAGCTCGCATTGATGTGCCATCCTGGATGAGCTGCACTACCTGAGCCACTTGTGTGGGTTGTAGACTCCGTCTCATGCTACCACTAGAGTGAAAGCACCGCCAGCATTCAAAAGTGACCAAAACATCAGCCAGGAAGCATAGGAACTGAGAAGTGGTCTGTGGTCACCACCTTCAAAACCAGTCCTTTATTGGGAGGTGTCTTGCTAATTGCCTATAATTTCCACCTGTTGTCTATTCCATTTGCACAACAGCATGTGAAATGTATTGTCAATCAGTGTTGCTTCCTAAGTGGACAGTTTGATTTCACAGAAGTGTGATTGACTTGGAGTTACATTGTGTTGTTTAAGTGTTCCCTTTATTTTTTTGAGCAGTGTATGTTGGTCCGTGGTGTGTAATGAGGAGCAAACAGACACTGCACTTGACACATTTATGAAATTACTTATTCCAGTTACTAATAAGTATGCACCCACATAGAAAATGACTGTAAAAACGGTTAAATCCCCGTGGATTGATGAGGAATTGAAAAATTGTATGGTTGAGAATAGGGGTGTAACGATCCATCTACTACATCGATGTATCGATTTATATTCCTATGATCCAACTACATCGATCTGTGCTCGGCGAGTTGGCCCTTTGGACAACATATATCAATCTAACATCGTTTTAAAATGTAATAAATCGATTGTATCGATACTAGGAAATAACCCATTGGATTTAAGCACGTCAGACTTTATATGGATGTTTTTTCTTAGCACTTTTAATGATAAAGGCTTTAAACATTACTCGATTCAGTCTGCCTATCCGTGACGTCATCGCCCCGCGCCAGCAGCAGGCGCAAAGACAACAAAACATAGCATGGCGGACGACAGAGGAGAAGCCGACGAGCGAGAAATTATCAAGCCACCATTGCGGTCCTTACAAGAAACAGGAATCTAGGAAACTTCACCTGCACTGTCCAGTATCCAGGTATTTATTTCAGTCACACTGGTTGAATTTTTGGCTAAAAGGTTACTGAATCGATTTCAAGTCACTGAATCGTTTCGGATCGTATCGTTCTAAATGAACCAATATCGTCCTTGAATCGTATCGACAACCACGAATCGTGATACAAATCGAATTGTTGTTAAAACGAATCGTTACACCCCTAGTTGAGAGGGATGAGGCAAAAGGAATGGCAAATACGTCTGGCTGCACAACCGATTGGCAAAATTATTGCAAATTGAGAAATAATGTGACTAAACTGAATAAAAAGAAGAAGAAACAATACTATGAAACAAAGATAAATGACATAAAAAAATATTGTAAAAAGCTTTGGAGCACCTTAAATGACATTTTGGGAAAAAAAGGCAAACTCAGCTCCATCATTCATTGAATCAGATGGCTCATTCATCACAAAACCAACTGATATTGCCAACTACTTTAATACTTTTTTCATTGGCAAGATTAGCAAACGTAGGCATGACATGTCAGCAACAATTGCTGACACTACACATCCAAGTATGTCTGACCGAATTATGAAAGATAAGCATTGTCATTTTGAATTCCGTAAAGTGAGTGTGGAAGAGGTGAAAAAGTTATTGTTATCTATTAACAATGACAAGCCACCGGGGTCTGACAACTTGGATGGAAAATTGCTGAGGATAATAGCGGACGATGTTGCCACTCCTATTAGCCATATTTCTAATTTAAGCCTACTGGAATGTGTGTGCCCACAGGCCTGGAGGGAAGCAAAAGTCATTCCGCTACTTAAGAATAGTAAAGCCCCCTTTACTGTCTCTAATAGCCGACCAATCAGCCTGTTACCAACCCTTAGTAAACTATTGGAAAAAATTGTGTTTGACCAGATACAATGCTATTTTACAGTAAACAAATTGACAACAAACTTCAGCATGCTTATAGAGAAGGACATTCAACAAGCACAGCACTTACACAAATGACTGATGATTGGCTGAGAGAAATTGATGATAAAAAGATTGTGGGGGCTGTTTTGTTAGACTTCAGTGCGGCTTTTGACATTATCGATCATAGTCTGCTGCTGGAAAAACATATGTGTTATGGCTTTACAGACCCTGCTATAATGTGGATAAAGAGTTACTTGTCTAACAGAACACAGAGGGTGTTCTTTAATGGAAGCCTCTCAAACATAATCCAGGTAGAATCAGGAATTCCCCAGGGCAGCTGTCTAGGCCCCTTGCTTTTTTCCATCTTTACTAACGACATGCCACTGGCTTTGAGTAAAGCCAGTGTGTCTATGTATGCGGCTGACTCAACACTATACACATCAGCTACTACAGCAACTGAAATAACTGCAACACTTAACAAAGAGTTGCAGTTAGTTTCGGAATGGGTGGCAAGGAATAACTTAGTCCTGAATATTTCCAAAACTAAAATCATTGTATTTGGGTCAAATAATTCACTAAACCCTAAACCTCAACTACATCTCGTAGTGATCCTCTGTAGCTCAGCTGGTAGAGCACGACGCTTGTAACGCCAAGGTAGTGGGTTTGATCCCCGGGTCCACCCATACACAAAAAAATAATGTATGCACGCATGACTGTAAGTCGCTTTGGATAAAAGCGTCTGCTAAATGGCATATTATTATTATTATGAATAATGTGGAAATTGAGCAAGTTGAGATGACTAAACTGCTTGGAGTAACCCTGGATTGTAGACTGTCATGGTCAAAGCATATTGATACAACAGTAGCTAAGATGGGGAAAGGTATGTCCATAATTACAGTGCCTTGAAAAGTATTCATCCCCTTGGCGTTTTTCCTATTTTGTTGCATTACAACCTGTAATTTAAATGAATTTTTATTTGGATTTCATGTAATGGACATACACAAAATAGTCCAAATTGGTGAAGTGAAATGAAAAAAATAACTTGTTTCAAAACATTCTATAAAATAAATAACGGAAAAGTGGTGCGTGCATATGTATTCACCCCCTTTGCTATGAAGCCCCTAAATAAGATCTGGTGCAACCAATTACCTTCAGGAGTCACATAATTAGTTAAATAAAGTCCACCTGTGTGCAATCTAAGTGTCACATGATCTGTCACATGATCTCAGTATATATACACCTGTTCTGAAAGGCCCCAGAGTCTGCAATACCACTAAGCAAGGGGCACCGCCAAGCAAGCTGCACTATGAAGACCAAGGAGCTCTCCAAACAGGCCAGGGACAAAGTTGTGGAGAAGTACAGATCAGGGTTGGGTTATAAAAAAATATCAGAAACTTTGAACATCCCACGGAGCACCATTAAATCCATTATTAAAAAATGGAAAGAATATGGCACCACAACAAACCTGCCAAGAGAAGGCCGCCCACCAAAACTCACGGACCAGGCAAGGAGGGCATTAATCAGAGAGGCAACAAAGAGACCAAAGATAACCCTGAAGGAGCTGCAAAGCTCCACAGCGGATATTGGAGTATCTGTCCATAGGACCACTTTAAGCCGTACACTCCACAGGGCTGGGCTTTACGGAAGAGTGGCCAGAAAAGGTGTTCGCCAAAAGGCATGTGGGAGACTCCCCAAACATATGGAAGAAGGTACTCTGGTCAGATGAGACTAAAATTGAGCTTTTTGGCCATCAAGGAAAACGCTATATCTGGCGCAAACCTAACACCTCTCATCACCCTGAGAACACCATCCCCACAGTGAAGCATGGTGGTGGCAGCATCATGCTGTTGGGATGTATTTCATCGGCAGGGACTGGGAAACTGGTCAGAATTGAAGGATGGGGTCTGGGGGCGGGGGATGAATAGTTATGCACGCTTACGTTTTCTGTTTTTTTGTCTTATTTCTTGTTTGTTTCACAATAAAAAATATTTTGAATCTTCAAAGTGGTAGGCATGTTGTGTAAATCAAATGATACAACCCCCCCCAAAAAACAATTTTAATTCCAGGTTGTAAGGCAACAAAATAGGAAAAATGCCAAGGGGGGTGAATACTTTCGCAAGACACTGTAAGCGCTGCTCTGCCTTCTTAACAACACAATCAACAAGGCAGGTCCTACAGGCCCTAGTTTTGTCGCACCTAGACTACTGTTCAGTAGTGTGGCCAGGTGCCACAAAGAGGGACTTGGGAAAAGTGCAGTTGTCTCAGAACAGGGCAGCACGGCTGGCCCTTAAAAGTACACGGAGAGCTAACATTAAAGACATGCATGTCAGTCTCTCCTGGCTCAGAGTGGAAGAGAGATTGACTTCATCACTGCTTGTTTTTGTTAGAGGTGTTGATAAGCTGAATGTACCGAGGTGTCTGTTTGGAATACTGGCACACAGCTCAGACATCCATGCATACCCCACAAGACATGCTACCAGAGGTCTCTTCACAGTCCCCAAGTCCAGAACAGACTATTGGGAGACACACAGTACTATATAGAGCCATGACTACATGGAACTCTATTCCACATCAGGTAACTTATGCAAGCAGTAGAATCAGATTTAAAAAACTGGTAAAAATACACCTTATGGAACAACGGGGACTGTGAAGAGACACACACAAGGGTATAGACACATGCATACGCACACATTGTGATATTGTTGTATGGTGGTATTAAACATTTTGTATTGTAGATAGGTAGTGGTGTAATAATGTCATATGATGTACTGTTTTATATTTTGTTGTATATGTAATGTAAGTGCTTTAATCTGTTTGGACCCCAGGAAGAGTAGCTGCTTCCTTGGCAGCAGCTAATGGGGATCCCTAATAAATACAAATACAAATTGAAGTGGATTTAACAAGTGACATCAATAAGGGATAATATCTTTCACCTGGATTCACCTAGTCAGTCTATGTCATGGAAAGAGCAGGTGTCTTAATGTTTTGTACATGCAGTGTATATAAAAACACATTAAAATTACATTTTTGACAGCACTGGGCCTTTAAATCAGTGCTGACGCTTAATGATTGTGCATTTGCTATGTAGGCCTACAGCATGCAAAACATACTGTATTGCTGCTACTACATTAGCAGTCTGGAGAAGAGAGAGGGTCAATGAGAAAGAAAGTCACCTGTTGCCATAGCAGCAAACCAAAAGGACAGGTTTCCCATCTCTTCTACTGTTAGAGAGAATCATTAGCCTGTTACAATGCTTCATTATTTGCATAAATTGCAGCCTGAGCAAATATTCAGCAATATTGCTAAATTCAGCTCTTAGATTATTAGATAAGTAGTATGTTCGATTCCTAAGTGAAGAAATGTACCATGTTACAGACTACATTTAGACCTGGTGTGCTGCTTTAAACACGTATTATATGGCACTGGACAGACGTTTTATGTGCAAATTACTTCATGCAAATTCTGATGAATAAATACCAAGGACTGAAACACCAATGCAATTAATCGATACAAAAATAAATAGGCAAGCATCATAATAACGAATCACACAATTCCCAACCAATATAGGGGCGGCAGGTAGCCTCGACAATGGGGACCCTGGCCGTGACCCCACTCCCTGCGAGTGTCTCAGGTGGAGTTGGGATATGCAACAACAACAAAAACATTTCCATTACACAATTGTGTGTAACTGGGCTAATATAAGCGCCACACAAATTATTATCATTATTGTTGTGTTTTATAAGCTCTGCAAACATTTAACAGTTTATGAAATTATTATAAATACAACAAAGGTTTGAGAACACGTGTGGCTCAGTTGGTAGAGCATGGCACTTGCAACGCCAGAGTTGTGGGTTCGATTCCCACGGGGGACCTGCACGAACATGTATTCACTCATTACTGTAAATCGCTCTGGATGAGAGCGTCTGCTAAACGACTAAAATGTGTATGTTTATCTTGAGTCAACTCAGACAACTAGGCGCATGCGTTCTCAAGAAGCAGCCAGGAGGGGGGACTTTTCTAGCAACGGTAGTCTGCCAGTTAGGATAGCAGTCTAGCTGGTCTGACATCAGTACTGCGTACGAGGGAAGCTATTGCCCGACTTCAAATACATGATCCTTGGCTAATCCTCCAGCCTCTGAAGATAATAACATGTGTGCCGGAATTAGCTAGACACAGACACGAAAACAACGTTGTGGAGATTTACATAAAACAAATTCGCTGCTGTCGCGTTTCCGATACAGGTTCCATCCTCTCGGGTTCGTTGAGGATGAGGTTCCCGACCATCAGACGGTGTCCTGGGGAAGGAGATGGGAAGAAGGAACTCGCTCCACCATTTAGGAACCCTTTTGTGCATGACTTGAGATTCACCCCGCTCGAAAAGGCAAAGGTAAGCGAAAATATTACAACTGGTGCAACACGTTCACCTGTTTAGTTTAAAAATCGATAGAGACAGGCTAGATTTATATAAGGGTTCGCTAGCCAGCTAACTACCGATTAAGGTATTTAGCTAGCCTAACTGACTAGCAACTAACGTTAGCTAGAAGGCTGGCTACATGTTGCTCACTTGGCTCGCATACTTTAGCTACGAAGTCTTCACAACAAGCTGGAATAATATTTCGAACCCGCGCATTACCTTACACATAAACCACGACACACAGGGTAGCTATAAGACAACAATTCGCGTCTTGGCGTGGTTAGGCGTTAAGTAACATAGCTGATAAGCCAGCCACCAATGTTAAGGATTTTTTAGCGATAATACAAGATGATACGTCGTTTGCAAAAGGGTCGCAAGAGGCACGAACATCATCACTTGTGATAACTTTGTATTCCTGCTCAATCAGCATCTGTGGAGGCTTGTCCATGCAAGCGTTATGTTCTGCACGTGCGAGTTTGCTGAACGCTGGAAAAAAAATAGTTGGCTAACAATGTACAGGAGTATGACATAGACCAGGGAATGCATGTATCCCACTTGATGAGTTAAAGAACCAGACAGTGCAGAGCACTGACTTTCACTACGCCAGCAACTCTTCCGTTGCTTCTTCTATCAAAAGATGGGGCTGACAGTGCAGTATGAAGATGGGCTAAAACTGCTTCTCCAATAGAAATCCCCGATCACACATGTAGGCGATGTCATGGCGACGTTGTATAGCTAGGCGCATGCGTAGAAACGCATGTTCGGGTCTAACGGTCGTCTCGCGCCGAACTGCGCATATGCAGGCTGTCAAATCAAAGGCGCTCCTTCGATATAAAGTTGTTTTTGACGAAAATGTGTCACTTTCACAAGATTGGAGTAATAACATGGTCTCGAATCTAGGTTGTGCCTTTCGATTTTGATTAAATTAGCAACTAAGGAATAATATTTTACTTCTCATTGACTTGTCAAACCCCGGCCTGGTCTGTTTCGCAAGCATCGTGATGTTGCGCCTCTGGGTTCAGAAACTCTGTGGGCACAGTTTACCGTGGGGTTCACTGCAACATTACATTTAACATTTTAGTCATTTAGCAGACGCTCTTATCCAGAGCGACTTACAGGAGCAATTATGGTTAAGTGCCTTGCTCAAGGGCACATCGACAGATTCTTCACCTAGTCGGCTCAGGGATTAGAACCAGCGACCTTTCGGTTACTGGCGCAACGCTCTTACCCACTAAGCTACCTGCCGCCCTCGTTTTAAGCTTTGTTTTACTATTGACAGTTATAGCTAATTTCGGAATTGAATATAGATTTGCTCTCCTTAATTATAAGTCATTTGATTTATTTGTTTCTGTCTCTGAATTCTTTAATCAAACTTTTCGCCTCCAACTCCTGATATCAGGGCATTAAAAACAACAACCTGTCTTCTGAACTAGCCTAGTGCGCTTGTGCGCCCAGCTTGCTCTTTTACCCCAGTTTTCCCTGGCTAAACTAGCTGGCTGAACTAGCTGGCTAAACTAGCTGGCTAGCTGAGATATGATAGTTTGTGTCCTCATTGACAAACTTCATAAATACTGCACCCTCAACTTCATTAGCTGGAAATAAACTTCAAAATGATGTATGGTTTTGTTGAATAGTCATGACTATCTGTGGTAAGACGACGGTGGCGAAGGATATGATTGCTACTAAACACGGATCCAAGTTCAGTTTTGATCTGGGGTTTGAACCGTTTCAGGGAACAAAACCAGAAAATAACTTAATTTTTCAAGGAACAGAAACGGAACCGGGAACGAAAGTGATCCATAGTGCCCTCAAAACTCATCACTAAGCGAAGGACCCTGGGACTAACCACCTCCCTCTGCAACTGGATCCTGGACTTCCTGACGGGCCACTCCCAGGTGGTAAGGGTAGGCAACAACACATCTGCCACACTGATTCTCAACACGGGGGCCCCTCAGGGGTGTGTGCTTAGTCCCCTCCTGTACTCCCTGTTCATCCACGACTGCGTGGCCACGCACGACTCCAACACCATCAAGTTTGCCAACGACACAAGGGTGGTAGGCCTGATCACCGACAACGATGAGACAGCGTATAGGGAGGAGGTCAGTGACATGGCAGTGTGGTGCCAGGACAACAACCTCTCCCTCAACGTCAGTAAGATAAAGGAGATGATCGTGGACTACAGTAAAAGGAGGGCCGAGCACACCCCCATCCACGTCGACAGGGCTGTTGTGGAGCAGGTCGAGAGCTTCAAGTTCCTCAGTGTCCACATCACTAAGGATCTATCATGGTTCAAACACACCAACACAGTCGTGAAGAGGGCATGACAACGCCTCTTCCCCCTCAGGAGGCCTGAATCAGCTGCACCATTGAGAGCATCTTGACTAGCTGCATTACCGCCTGGTATGGCAACTGCTTGGCATCCAACCGTAAGGTGCTACAGAGGGTAGTGCGTACCGCCCAGTACATCACTGGGGCCAAGCTTCCTGCTATCCAGGATTTCTATACCAGGCGGTGTCAGAGGAAGGCCCAAAGAATTTACTCCAGCCACCCAAGTCATAGACTGTTCTCTCTGCTACTACACGACCTGGGGTGGACCTGGGAATCTATAGTGACCTGGGGTGGTTCTACCTGAATCTATAGTGACCTGGGGTGGTTCTACCTGAATCTATAGTGACCTGGGGTGGTTCTACCTGAATCTATAGTGACATCACCTGGGGTGGTTCTACCTGAATCTATAGTGACCTGGGGTGGTTCTACCTGAACTTATAGTGACCTGGGGTGGTTCTACCTGAATCTATAGTGACCTCACCTGGACTGGTTCTACCTGAATCTATTGTGACCTCATCTGGACTGGTTCTACCTGAATCTATAGTGACCTCATCTGGACTGGTTCTAGATGAATCTATGGTGACCTCATCTGGGGTGGTTCTACCTGAATCTATAGTGACCTGGGGTGGTTCTACCTGAACTTATAGTGACCTGGGGTGGTTCTACCTGAATCTATAGTGACCTCACCTGGACTGGTTCTACCTGAATCTATAGTAACCTCACCTGGGGTGGTTCTATCTGAATCTGTAGTGACCTCATCTGGGGTGGTTCTACCTTAATCTATAGTGACCTCATCTGGGGTGGTTCTACCTTAATCTATAGTGACCTCATCTGGGGTGGTTCTACCTGAATCTATAGTGACCTGGGGTGGTTCTACCTAAATCTATAGTACCTGGGGTGGTTCTACCTGAATCTATAGTGACCTGGGGTGGTTCTACCTGAATCTATAGTGACATCACCTGGACTGGTTCTACCGGAATCTATAGGGACCTGGGGTGGTTCTACCTGAATCTATAGTGACCTGGGGTGGTTCTATCTGAATCCATAGTGACCTGGGGTGGTTCTATCTGAATCTATAGTGACCTGGGGTGGTTTACCGGAATCTATAGTGACCTGGGGTGGATCTACCTGAATTTATAGTGACCTGGGGTGGTTCTACCTGAATCTATAGTGACATCACCTGGACTGGTTATACCGGAATCTATAGGGACCTGGGGTGGTTGTACCAAAATCTATAGGGACCTGGGGTGGTTCTACCTGAATCTATAGTGACCTGGGGCGGTTCTACCTTAATCTATAGTGACATCACCTGGGGTGGTTCTACCTGAATCTATAGTGACTTGGGGTGGTTCTACCTGAATCTATAGTGACCTGGGGTGGTTCTACCTGAATCTATGGTGACCTCATCTGGGGTGTTTCTACCTGAATCTATGGTGACCTCATCTGGGGTGTTTCTACCTGAATCTATGGTGACCTCATCTGGGGTGGTTCTACCTGAATCTATAGTGACCTGGGGTGGTTCTACCTGAATCTATAGTGACATGGGGTGGTTCTACCTGAATCTATAGTGACATGGGGTGGTTCTACCTGAATCTATAGTGACATCACCTGGGGTGGTTCTACCTGAATCTATAGTGACATCACCTGGGGTGGTTCTACCTGAATCTATAGTGACCAGGGGTGGTTCTACCTGAATCTATAGTAACATGGGGTGGTTCTACCTGAATCTATAGTGACATCACCTGGACTGGTTCTACCTGAATCTATAGTGACCTCACCTGGACTGGTTCTACCTGAATCTATAGTGACCTCATCTGGACTGGTTCTACCTGAATCTATAGTGACCTGGGGTGGTTCTACCTGAATCTATAGTGACCTGGGGTGGTTCTACCTGAATCTATAGTGACCTGGGGTGGTTCTACCTGAATCTATAGTGACCTGGGTTAGTTCTACCTGGATCTATAGTGACCTGGGGCGGTTCTACCTGAATCTATAGTGACCTGGGACGGTTCTACCTGAATCTATAGTGACCTGCGGTGGTTCTACCTGAATCTATAGTGACTTGGGGCGGTTCTACCTGAATCTGTAGTGACCTGGGGAGGTTCTACCTGAATCTATAGTGACATCACCTGGGGTGGTTCTACCTGAATCTATAGTGACCTGGGGTGGTTCTACCTGAATCTATAGTGACCTGGGGTGGTTCTACCTGAATCTATCGTGACCTCACCTGGGGTGGTTCTACCTGAATCTATAGTCACCTGGGGTGGTTCTACCTGAATCTATAGTGACCTCATCTGGGGTGGTTCTACCTGAATCTATAGTGACATGACCTGGGGTGGTTCTACCTGAAGCTATAGTGACATCACCTGGACTGGTTCTACCTGAATCTATAGTGACCTGTGGTGGTTCTCCCTGAATCTATAGTGACCTCACCTGTGGTGGTTCTACCTGAATATATAGTGACCTCACCTGGGGTGGTTCTACCTGAATCTATAGTGACCTGGGGTGGTTCTACCTGAATCTATAGTGACCTCACCTGTGGTGGTTCTATCTGAATCTATAGTGACCTCACCTGTGGTGGTTCTATCTGAATCTATAGTGACCTCAGTGGTGGTTCTACCTGAATCTATAGTGACCTGGGGTGGTTCTACCTGAATCTATAGTGACCTGGGGTGGTTCTACCTGAATCTATAGTGACCTCACTTGGACTGGTTCTACCTGAATCTATAGTGACCTCACCTGGGATGGTTCTACCTGAATCTATTGTGACCTGGGGCTTTTCTACCTGAATCTATAGTGACCTGGGGTGGTTCTACCTGAATCTATAGTGACCTGGGGCGGTTCTACCTGAATCTATAGTGACATCACCTGGGGCGGTTCTACCTGAATCTATAGTGACATCACCTGGGGTGGTTCTACCTGAATCTATAGTGACCTGGGGTGGTTCTACCTGAATCTATAGTGACCTCATCTGGGGTTGTTCTACCTGAATCTATAGTGACTTGGGGTGGTTCTACCTGAATCTATAGTGACATCACCTGGACTGGTTCTACCTGAATTTATAGTGACCTGTGGTGGTTCTCCCTGAATCTATAGTGACCTCACCTGTGGTGGTTCTACCTGAATCTATAGTGACCTCACCTGGGGTGGTTCTACCTGAATCTATAGTCACCTGGGGTGGTTCTACCTGAATCTATAGTGACATCATCTGGGGTGGTTCTACCTGAATCTATAGTGACCTCATCTGGGGTGGTTCTACCTGAATCTACAGTGACATGACCTGGGGTGGTTCTACCTGAATCTATAGTGACCTGTGGTGGTTCTCCCTGAATCTATAGTGACCTCACCTGTGGTGGTTCTACCTGAATCTATAGTGACCTCACCTGGGGTGGTTCTACCTGAATCTATAGTGACCTCATCTGGGGTGGTTCTACCTGAATCTATAGTGACCTGGGATGGTTCTACCTGAATCTATAGTGACCTCACCTGGACTGGTTCTACCTGAATTTATAGTGACCTGTGGTGGTTCTCCCTGAATCTATAGTGACCTCACCTGTGGTGGTTCTACCTGAATCTATAGTGACCTCACCTGGGGTGGTTCTACCTGAATCTATAGTCACCTGGGGTGGTTCTACCTGAATCTATAGTGACATCATCTGGGGTGGTTCTACCTGAATCTATAGTGACCTCATCTGGGGTGGTTCTACCTGAATCTACAGTGACATGACCTGGGGTGGTTCTACCTGAATCTATAGTGACCTGTGGTGGTTCTCCCTGAATCTATAGTGACCTCACCTGTGGTGGTTCTACCTGAATCTATAGTGACCTCACCTGGGGTGGTTCTACCTGAATCTATAGTGACCTCATCTGGGGTGGTTCTACCTGAATCTATAGTGACCTGGGATGGTTCTACCTGAATCTATAGTGACCTCACCTGGACTGGTTCTACCTGAATTTATAGTGACCTGGGATGGTTCTACCTGAATCTATAGTGACCTCACCTGTGGTGGTTCTACCTGAATCTATAGTGACCTCACCTGGGGTGGTTCTACCTGAATCTATAGTCACCTGGGGTGGTTCTACCTGAATCTATAGTGACCTGGGGTGGTTCTACCTGAATCTATCGTGACCTCACCTGGGGTGGTTCTACCTGAATCTATAGTCACCTGGGGTGGTTCTACCTGAATCTATAGTGACCTCATCTGGGGTGGTTCTACCTGAATCTATAGTGACATGACCTGGGGTGGTTCTACCTGAAGCTATAGTGACATCACCTGGACTGGTTCTACCTGAATCTATAGTGACCTGTGGTGGTTCTCCCTGAATCTATAGTGACCTCACCTGTGGTGGTTCTACCTGAATATATAGTGACCTCACCTGGGGTGGTTCTACCTGAATCTATAGTGACCTGGGGTGGTTCTACCTGAATCTATAGTGACCTCACCTGTGGTGGTTCTATCTGAATCTATAGTGACCTCACCTGTGGTGGTTCTATCTGAATCTATAGTGACATCAGTGGTGGTTCTACCTGAATCTATAGTGACCTGGGGTGGTTCTACCTGAATCTATAGTGACCTGGGGTGGTTCTACCTGAATCTATAGTGACCTCACTTGGACTGGTTCTACCTGAATCTATAGTGACCTCACCTGGGATGGTTCTACCTGAATCTATTGTGACCTGGGGCTTTTCTACCTGAATCTATAGTGACCTGGGGTGGTTCTACCTGAATCTATAGTGACCTGGGGCGGTTCTACCTGAATCTATAGTGACACCACCTGGGGCGGTTCTACCTGAATCTATAGTGACATCACCTGGGGTGGTTCTACCTGAATCTATAGTGACCTGGGGTGGTTCTACCTGAATCTATAGTGACCTCATCTGGGGTTGTTCTACCTGAATCTATAGTGACTTGGGGTGGTTCTACCTGAATCTATAGTGACATCACCTGGACTGGTTCTACCTGAATTTATAGTGACCTGTGGTGGTTCTCCCTGAATCTATAGTGACCTCACCTGTGGTGGTTCTACCTGAATCTATAGTGACCTCACCTGGGGTGGTTCTACCTGAATCTATAGTCACCTGGGGTGGTTCTACCTGAATCTATAGTGACATCATCTGGGGTGGTTCTACCTGAATCTATAGTGACCTCATCTGGGGTGGTTCTACCTGAATCTACAGTGACATGACCTGGGGTGGTTCTACCTGAATCTATAGTGACCTGTGGTGGTTCTCCCTGAATCTATAGTGACCTCACCTGTGGTGGTTCTACCTGAATCTATAGTGACCTCACCTGGGGTGGTTCTACCTGAATCTATAGTGACCTCATCTGGGGTGGTTCTACCTGAATCTATAGTGACCTGGGATGGTTCTACCTGAATCTATAGTGACCTCACCTGGACTGGTTCTACCTGAATTTATAGTGACCTGTGGTGGTTCTCCCTGAATCTATAGTGACCTCACCTGTGGTGGTTCTACCTGAATCTATAGTGACCTCACCTGGGGTGGTTCTACCTGAATCTATAGTCACCTGGGGTGGTTCTACCTGAATCTATAGTGACATCATCTGGGGTGGTTCTACCTGAATCTATAGTGACCTCATCTGGGGTGGTTCTACCTGAATCTACAGTGACATGACCTGGGGTGGTTCTACCTGAATCTATAGTGACCTGTGGTGGTTCTCCCTGAATCTATAGTGACCTCACCTGTGGTGGTTCTACCTGAATCTATAGTGACCTCACCTGGGGTGGTTCTACCTGAATCTATAGTGACCTCATCTGGGGTGGTTCTACCTGAATCTATAGTGACCTGGGATGGTTCTACCTGAATCTATAGTGACCTCACCTGTGGTGGTTCTACCTGAATCTATAGTGACCTCACCTGGGGTGGTTCTACCTGAATCTATAGTCACCTGGGGTGGTTCTACCTGAATCTATAGTGACCTCATCTGGGGTGGTTCTACCTGAATCTATAGTGATCTCATCTGGGGTGGTTCTACCTGAATCTATAGTGACCTCACCTGTGGTGGTTCTATCTGAATCTATAGTGACCTCACCTGTGGTGGTTCTATCTGAACCTTATATCCAGATAAACCAACAAGTCAATGAGGATTTCATTTCCCTATTAGAGACCTAACGACCCTTGGGCCATTTACAGTCCCGGTAATTAAACTCCACATAACTATGCAAAATGTGGGCTTTATAATGCCTAATACTGTATCAGCCTGAAAATGTATCGAATGGAAAATAAAGCCACATGATGATGATGATGATATAGACTACCCTCTGTTGCTAGTGATTTAAATAGATTGGTCCTCAGTGATAACAGGTGGTCAGGCTCTGTTGCTAGTGATTTAAATAGATTGGTCCTCAGTGATTACAGGTGGTCAGGCTCTGTTGCTAGTGATTTAAATAGATTGGTCCTCAGTGATTACAGGTGGTCAGGCTCTGTTGCTAGTGATTTAAATAGATTGGTCTTCAGTGATAACAGGTGGTCAGGCTCTGTTGCTAGTGATTTAAATACATTGGTCCTCAGTGATTACAGGTGGTCAGGCTCTGTTGCTAGTGATTTAAATAGATTGGTCCTCAGTGATTACAGGTGGTCAGGCTCTGTTGCTAGTGATTTAAATAGATTGGTCCTCAGTGATAACAGGTGGTCAGGCTCTGTTGCTAGTGATTTAAATAGATTGGTCCTCAGTGATAACAGGTGGTCAGGCTCTGTTGCTAGTGTTTTAAATAGATTGGTCCTCAGTGATTACAGGTGGTCAGGCTTTGTTGCTAGTGATTTAAATAGATTGGTCCTCAGTGATTACAGGTGGTCAGGCTCCCCTGATATTGTGTTTTATGATTTGAAATACCTGTAGGCCTCAGCACCCAGCCTGCATCACGCTGTAGGCTGTTGTTGCTCTTCTGTTTCTTTCCCTGTCATGAAAATAACTGGCCTGCTCATTAGAAGCCTCAAATCTGGACCTTGAAGACAGTGTCAATGCTAATTTTCATTATTTCCTCAGTGAGTGATTTAGACCTGGGACACCAGGTGGGTGCAGTTAATTATCAGGTAGAACAGAAAACCAGTAGTAGTCAGTACCGCCACGGTAGGATTGGAATAACCGTGCATTAGAATCTTGTGTCTCAACTGTCTCCTGTTTAGAAGTGTTTCAAATGAAATGACTACCATAAATGGCACTCTGTTTCAACTTATGCAATGCGTGACATTTACATTTACATTTTAGTAATTTAGCAGACGCTCTTATCCAGAGCGACTTGACCATCATGAGAACAGTTTCCTGTGTGAAGCTAACCTCAGTGCTTCACTACAATGTAGGCTAGGTTTCACCGCGGTTCACTTGGTATGTAACCTTATGTAAGTCGTTACACGACTGAAAAGGTCTGTGTCACAGTTGAGAGGGGGGAAACATTGCTGTTGCTTTTACATCCTGCTAGTTGTAGGCTTATTATCTCTCCTCTTTGCAACTCTAGGCTCCATTGTCATGGTAACATGGCTGAAACCACTGACTCCCCCTCTCCATTTAGTTACACAGCATGTTTTCATTCAGTGTGGCTTGCATGTATTCTCATGCATTGATTCTCTATAGATATTTCCCAGAATGCATTACTCTGGTTCATGTATATGACACTGAATTCCATTCATAATGTAGGTTATTCTGCGCTCCATTCAGGGTCGTGGTGAAAATTATTTTTGATCTAGACCAATGAAGCTAATTTAAATGAGCTTGAGAAAATGTAGGCTAGGTGAACTGTCCTATCCTACTGCACCCTGTGTTGTGGCTTTGGCAGTCTGTTGACCAGCTCTCTGAATGGTTGTTGGGGACATTGCTAGCATGGGTCAGCACTCTGTTTGTGTCATCATGCCTAACATGACAAGGAGACATGAGAGCTGGGACCAGGCTATACCATTGTCCCATTCTAGAGCCAGCCCACAGGGATGTATTGTCCCATTCTAGAGCCAGCCCACAGGGATGTATTGTATTATGTAGTGTAAAGGATGTCACACTGCTCATACCCAGGACATCTGCCTCACAAACACGTGACCACCCTCCTGAAGTGTCTTACGCAGTCGTGCCACTGAAAAACTGGCCAATTCAGGCTGAGTGAGTGAGTTAAATAGATCCCGATCTGCTACATGAGGCCAGAGGGATGTATTGATCACCAGATGTTGTTTAAAGCAGTGTTTCCCTTTACCGTTGTAAAATATTTTATTTTGTCAGGTCGCTTTTACCAAATCTGGTTGTAGCCATGATAGTTGATCCACTGTGATGTTTCTCCTGGCTGTGTTGACGTCTGTGAATTATGTCTCTGTGTGGTTTGTATGGCAGCAGTCCCAACTACCAGTCACTCCTACACAAAAGCCTCCCAGCCTTGGTTCAGTTCAACATCTCCCACAGGAGGATCTCAAGATGTCGGGCCAATCTTGTAAAGACATTCTGTTGAATGAAAGAAATCAGCCCTTAAATACTCAGTTGATGTTCCACTCATTTTACCAATCTTACATATCGTCAGTGTGGTTATGGTCAATCTGTCATGATGTTTCACAGGCTGTGTTGACGTTTGAGTTACATCTGTCTGTGTGTTTGTCCCAAATTGCACCCTATGAGCCAACCACTATCCATTTAAAAGAATGTCTCAGCCGAAATTAGTGATGGGGAAAAAATCTATACAGTTGCGTATCAGGATATTATTTTTGACGATATATTGTATAATTTTAACAATATCTCAATATTATTTTTGCGATAGTTGGCTGTACCTGCTCCTTTACCTCCAGTATTTTTCCTTCATAACTTGTTCTCCATCTTCTTTTTAAATAGGGAGCCAATTTGTTTTCAGCACTTTTATTTCCATGACTGATCAAAACTCATTTTCTCATGGCTCTCTCTTGTCCCTCTGCAGCAGACATACACTATATTTAAAAGAAGTATGTGGACACCCCTTCAAATTAGTGGATTCGGCTATTTCAGCCACACCCGTTGCTGAAAGGTGTATAAAATCGAGCACACAGCAACAACGGCTCAGCCGCGAAGTGGTAGGCCACACATGCTCACAGAACGGGACCGCCGAGTGCTGAAGTGTGTAGCGCGTAAAAATCGTCTGTCTTCGTTGCAACACTCACTACTGAGTTCCAAACTGCCTCTGGAAGCAACGTCGGCACGAGCTGTTCGTTGGGACCATGAAATGGTTTTCTATGGCCGAGCAGCCGCACACAAGCCTAAGATCACCATGCGCAACGGCAAACGTCTGCAAGAGTGGTGTAAAGCTCGCCGCCATTGGACTCTGGAGCAGTGGAAATGCGTGCTCTGGAGTGATGAATCACGCTTCCCCATCTGGGTTTGGCGGATGCCAGGAGAACGCTACCTGCCCGAATGCATAGTGCCAACTAACGTTTTATGGAGGAGGAATAATGGTCTGGGGCTTTTTCGGGCTAGGCCCCTTAGTTCCAGTGAAGGGAAATCTTAACGCTACAGCATACAATGACATATCTGGGTTTGGCGGATGCCAGGAGAACGCTACCTGCCCGAATGCATAGTGCCAACTAACGTTTTATGGAGGAGGAATAATGGTCTGGGGCTTTTTCGGGCTAGGCCCCTTAGTTCCAGTGAAGGGAAATCTTAACGCTACAGCATACAATGACATTCTTGACGATTCTGTGCATCCAACTTTGTGGCAACAGTTTGGTGAAGGCCCTTTCCTGTTTCAGCATGACAATGCCCCTGTGCACAAAGCGAGGTCCAAACAGATATGGTGTGTCGAGATCGGTGTGGAAGAACTTGACTGGCCTGCACAGAGCCCTGACCTTAACCCCATCGAACAACTTTTGGATGAATTGGAACGCTGACTGCGAGCCAGGCCTAATCGCCCAACATCAGTGCCCGACCTCACTAATGCTCTTTTGGCTCAATGGAAGCAAGTCTCTGCAGCAATGTTCCAATATCTAGTGGAAAGCCTTCCCAGAAGAGTGGAGGCTGTTATAGCAGCAAAGAGGGGACAAACTCCATATAAATGCCCATGATTTTGGAATGAGATGTTCGAGCATGTGTCCACATACTTTTGGTCATGTAGTGTATGGTGAGCAATATGTTTGGAACATCGAATCGAAATAAAATCACAGTATCGACTCGCAATACATATAGAATCGTGAGAATCGCAATACATATCGTATCGTGAGTCGTATCGTGAGGTCCCTGGCAATTCCCAGCCCTAGCAGAAATATATATATATATATATATTTATTTTTTTAAATAGACATCATATTTTTTGCAGCGGTGACAAGAATTTAAATGAATATTCACTACCAGTCAAAAGTTTGGACCTACTCATTCAAGGGTTTTTCTTTATATTTACTATTTTTTACATTGTAGAATAATAGTGAAGACATCAAAACTATGAAATAACACATGGAATCATGTAGTAAACAAAAAAGTGTTAAACAAATCAAAATATATTTGAGATTTGAGATTCTTCAAATAGCCACCCTTTGCCTTGATGACAGCTTTGCACACTCTTGGCATTCTCTCAACCAGCTTCACCTGGAATGCTTTTCCAACAGTCTTGAAGGAGTTGGCTGCTTTTCCTTCACTCTGCGGTCCGACTCATACCAAACCATCTCAATTGAGTTAAGGTCAGGGGATTTTGGAGGCCAGGTCATCTGATGCAGCACTCCATCACTCTCCTTCTTGGTAAAATAGCCCTTACACAGCCTGGAGGTGTGTTGGGTCATTGTCCTGTTGAAAAACAAATGATAGTCCCACTAAGCCCAAACCAGATGGGAATTGCGTATCGCTGTAGAATCCTGTGGTAGCCATGCTGGTTAAGTGTGTCTTGAATTCTAAATAAATCATAGACAGTGTCACCAGCAAAGCACCCCCACACCATAACACCTCCTCCTCCATGCTTTACGGTGTGAAATACACATGCGGAGATCATCTGTTCACCCACACCGCGTCTCACAAAGACACAGCGTTTGGAACCAAAAATCTCAAATTTGAACTCCAGACCAAAGGACACATTTCCACCGGTCTAATGTCCATTGCTCGTGTTTCTTGGTAGTTTCTTGGTCCTTTAGTAGTGGTTTCTTTGCAGAAATTCGACCATGAAGGCCTGATTCACACAGTCCCCTCTGAACAGTTGATGTTGAGATGTGTCTGTTACTTGAATTCTGTGAAGCATTTATTTGGGCTGCAATTTCTGAGGCTGGTAACTAATGAACTTATCCTCTGCAGCAGAGGTAACTCTGGGTCTTCCATTCCTGTGGTGGTCCTCATGAGAGACAGTTTCATCATAGCGCTTGATGGTTTTTGCGACTGCACTTGAAGAAACTTTAAAAGTTCTTGAATTTGTCCGTATTGACTGACCTTCATGTAATAATAATAATAATAATGTGCCATTTAGCAGATGCTTTTATCCAAAGCGACTTACAGTCATCTGTGCATACATTTTTACGTATGAGTGGTCCCGGGGATCGAACCCACTACCCTGGCGTTACAAGCGCCATGCTCTACCAATTGAGCTACAGAGGACCCATGTCTTAAAGTAATGATGGAATGTAATTTCTCTTTGCTTATTTGAGCTGTTCTTGCCATAATATAGAATTATAGAATCTTCTGTATACCCCCAAACTTACTTTTAAGAAGGCACACCTGTTAATTGAAATGCATTCCATGTGACTACCTCGTGAAGCTGGTTGAGAGAATGCCAAGAGTATGCAAAGGCAAAGGGTGCCTATTTGACGAATCTCAAATATAAAATATATTTTGATTTAACACTTTTTTGGTTACTACATGATTCCATATGTGTTATTTCATAGTTTTGATGTGTTCACTATTATTCTACAATGTAGAAAATAGTAAAAATAAAGAAAAACCCTTGAATGAGTAGGTGTGTCCAAACTTTTGACTGGTACTGATACATATTACTGAACAAAAATATAAACGCAACATGTAAAGTGTTAGTCCCATGTTTCATGAGCTGAAATAAAATATCCCAGACATTTTCCATACGCACAAAAAGCTTATTTCTCTCAAATTCTGTGCACAAATTTGTTTACATCCCTGTTAGTGAGCATTTCTCATTTGCCAAGATAATCCATCCACCTGACAGTTGTGGCATATCAAGAAGTTGATTAAACAGCATGATCATTAGACAGGTGCACCTTGTGCTGGGGACAATAAAAGGCCACTAAAATGTGCAGTTTTTTCACACAACGCAATGCCACAGATGTCTCAAGTTTTGAGGGAGCGTGCAATTGGCATGCTGACTGCAGGAATGTCCAACAGAGCTGTTGTCAGATAATTTAATGTTCATTTCTCTACCATAAGCCACCTCCAACGTTGTTTTTGAGAATATGGCAGTACATCTAACCGGCCTCACAACCACAGATCACTTGTAACCACGCCAGTCCAGGACCTCCACATCCGGCTTCTTCACCTGCGGGATCGTCTGAGACCAGCCACCCGGACAGCTGTATTTCTGTCTCTAATAAAGCCCTTTTGTGGGGAAAACTCATTATAAATTGCTGGGCCTGGCTCCCCAGTGGGTGGGCCTATGCCAACCCATGGCTGCGCCTCTGCCCAGTCATGTGAAATCCATAGATTAGGGCCTAATTAATTTATTTCAATTGACTGATTTCCTTATATGAACTGTAACTCAGTCAAATATTTTAAATTGTTGCATGTGGCGTTTTATATTTTTGTTCAGTATATAATAGGCCACGGTTAAATGAATATAGGAGAAACAGTTGTGTGTGTGTGTGTGCAACACAGTAGTCGTGATAACAGAAAGATAAATGTTGACTTAAGATAAGCGCTGAAAGCCAGACATCATAAAAGGTGCTGGAGATACTCTTGCTGACTGTTTGACTTGTGAACATAGTAGATAGGTCTAGAAACCATATTGTATGTGTGCAGCAGCCTCAAATCCTTTTCTTGGGGGTTGGGAAAAGGAGATGATCTCATTCTCATGTTATCAGTAATATCTCTTATCTATCCAAGCTGTTCCTGTCTATCTAAATCTCTCTTCTCCATCTTTGTCTCAATTCAGATAGCGTTGATGACGGTGACTCTGTTCCCCATCCGGTTGTTCCTGGCAGCCTTCATGATGCTGCTGGCCTGGCCCTTCGCCTTCATCGCCTCTGTGGGACGCAACAAGATGGTGGTGGAACCCCAGTCCTTATGGAGGAAGTATGTATGCTAACCTAACCCATACCTCTATAACCTTTACCCTTTAACCCTCTGACCCTAACTCCAACTCTCTGTGGGACGCAACAAGATGGTGGTGGAACCACAGTCTCTATGGAGAAGGGACATAGCCCTTATATAACCCTAGCATTAACCCTAACATTACCTTTAAGAAAAGATTAAACAACATCTCATGGGAGCAGCGGGGACTGTGAGGGGACAGACACACTCTAACATACACACACACACACTCTAACACACACAGACACACTCTAACAGACACAGACACACACAGACACACTCTAACAGACACACTCTAACACACACACACACTCTAACACACACAGACACACTAACAGACACAGACACACTCTAACACACACAGACACACTCTAACACACACACACACTCTAACACACACAGACACACTATAACAGACACAGACACACTCTAACAGACACACTCTAACACACACACACACTCTAACACACACAGACACACTCTAACAGACACACTCTAACAGACACACTCTAACAGACACAGACACACTCTAACAGACACACTAACACACAGACACACTCTAACACACACAGACACACTCTAACAGACACACTCTAACAGACACACTATCACACACAGACACACTCTAACAGACACACTAACAAACACACTAACACACACGCTAACACACACAGACACACTAACACACACACTAAGACACACAGACACAATCTAACAGACACACTAACAGACACACTAACACACACACTAACACACACAGACACACTAACACACACACTAACACACACAGACACACTCTAACAGACACACTAACAGACACACTAACACACACAGACACACTAACACACACAGACACTAACACACACACTAACACACACAGACACAATCTAACAGACACACTCTAACACACATTATTTTTGTTGTTGTATTGTTTGTGTTATTATGATTTTTTTGTGTATTGTTGTGTATATCGTTGTATTTGTGTGGCTGTCCTTGTCTATCAGTGTTTTGTTACTTGTCATGTTTTGTGTTTTTTGTGGACCCCAGGAAGAATAGGGGCTGCTTCTGAAAAAGAAAATGGGGTCCCACATAAACAAATAAGAATGTAACAAATAGGAATGAACCCTAACATTAACCCTAACCCTTTGTGGTTCACTCTGAGATACATGAACCCTAACCCTCTGTGGTTCACTCTGAGATACATTAACCCTCTGTGGTTCACTCTGAGAAATGTTAACCCTAACCCTCTGTGGTTCACTCTGAGATACGTTATTCCTAACATTACCTTTCAATAAAAAAAAACAGAGACACTACAACCATTAACCCTTTCCTCTCTGTAGTAGTGTCTCTAACCCTTTCCTCTCCATGTTGTAGTGTCTCTAACCCTTTCCTCTCTATGTAGTAGTGTCTCTAACCCTTTCCTCTCTATGTAGTAGTGTCTCTAACCCTTTCCTCTCTATGTAGTAGTGTCTCTAACCCTTTCCTCTCTGTAGTACTGTCTCTAACCCTTTCCTCTCTATGTTGTAGTGTCTCTACCCATTTCCTCTCTGTAGTAGTGTCTCGAACCCTTTCCTCTCTATGTAGTAGTGTCTCTAAACCTTTCCTCTCTATGTAGTAGTGTCTCTAACCCTTTCCTCTCTATATAGTAGTGACTCTAACCCTGTCCTCTCTCTGTTGTAGTGTCTCTAACCCTTTCCTCTCTGTTGTAGTGTCTCTAACCCTTTCCTCTCTATGTAGTTGTGTCTCTAACCCTTTCCTCTCTGTTGTAGTGTCTCTAACCCTTTCCTCTCTATGTTGTAGTGTCTCTAATCCTTTCCTCTCTCTGTTTTAGTATCTCTAACCCTTTCCTCTCTGTTGTAGTGTCTCTAACCCTTTCCTCTCTATGTTGTAGTGTCTCTAAACCTTTCCTCTCTATGTAGTAGTGTCTCTAACCCTTTCCTCTCTATGTAGTAGTGTCTCTAACCCTTTCCTCTCTATGTTGTAGTGTCTCTAACCCTTTCATCTCTATGTAGTAGTGTCTCTAACCCTTTCATCTCTATGTAGTAGTGTCTCTAACCCTTTCCTCTCTATGTAGTAGTGTCTCTAACCCTTTCCTCTCTATGTAGTAGTGTCTCTAACCCTTTCCTCTCTATGTAGTAGTGTCTCTAACCCTTTCCTCTCTATGTAGTAGTGACTCTAACCCTGTCCTCTCTCTGTTGTACTGTCTCTAACCCTTTCCTCTCTGTTGTAGTGTCTCTAACCCTTTCCTCTCTATGTAGTTCTGTCTCTAACCCTTTCCTCTCTGTTGTAAGGTCTCTAACCCTTTCCTCTCTATGTTGTAGTGTCTCTAACCCTTTCCTCTCTGTTGTAGTGTCTCTGACCCTTTCCTCTCTATGTTGTAGTGTCTCTACCCATTTCCTCTCTGTAGTAGTGTCTCTAACCCTTTCATCTCTATGTAGTAGTGTCTCTAACCCTTTCCTCTCTATGTAGTAGTGTCTCTAACCCTTTCCTCTCTATGTAGTAGTGTCTCTAACCCTTTCCTCTCTATGTAGTAGTGTCTCTAACCCTTTCTTCTCATTAGTAGCGTCTCTAACCCTTTCCTCTCTATGTTGTCGTGTCTCTAACCCTTTCCTCTCTGTTGTAGTGTCTCTAACCCTTTCCTCTCTATGTTGTAGTGTCTCTAACCCTTTCCTCTCTGTAGTAGTGTCTCTAACCCTTTCCTCTCTGTAGTAGTGTCTCTAACCCTTTCCTCTCTATGTTGTAGTGTCTCTAACCATTTCCTCTCTGTAGTAGTGTCTCTACCCCTTTCCGCTCTGTAGAAGTGTCTCTAACCCTTTCCTCTCTATGTTGTAGTGTCTCTAACCATTTCCTCTCTGTATTAGTGTCTCTAACCCTTTCCTCTCTATGTTGTAGTGTCGCTAACCCTTTCCTCTCTATGTTGTAGTGTCTCTAACCCTTTCCTCTCTATGTAGTAGTGTCTCTAACACTTTCCTCTCTGTTGTAGTGTCTCTAAACCTTTCCTCTCTGTTGTAGTGTCTCTAACCCTTTCCTCTCTATTTTGTAGTGTCTCTAACCCTTTCCTCTCTGTAGTAGTGTCTCTAACCCTTTCCTCTCTATGTAGTAGTGTCTCTAACCCTTTCCTCTCTATGTAGTAGTGTCTCTAACCCTTTCCTCTCTATGTTGTAGTGTCTCTAACCCTTTCCTCTCTGTAGTAGTGTCTCTAACCCGTTCCTCTCTGTAGTAGTGTCTCTGACCCTTTCCTCACTGTAGTATTGTCTCTGACCCTTTCCTCTCTGTTGTAGTGTCTCTAAACCTTTCCTCTCTGTTGTAGTGTCTCTAACCCTTTCCTCTCTATGTAGTAGTGTATCTAACCCTTTCCTCTCTCTGTAGTACTGTCTCTAACCC
The DNA here is from genome assembly GCF_964263955.1 of Coregonus lavaretus. NCBI lineage: Eukaryota > Metazoa > Chordata > Actinopteri > Salmoniformes > Salmonidae > Coregonus > Coregonus lavaretus. Next base: position 39,440,667 of record NC_139990.1, read on the forward strand.
TTTCCTCTCTATGTTGTAGTGTCTCTACCCATTTCCTCTCTGTAGTAGTGTCTCGAACCCTTTCCTCTCTATGTAGTAGTGTATCTAACCCTTTCCTCTCTCTGTAGTACTGTCTCTAACCCTGTCCTCTCTCTGTTGTAGTGTCTCTAACCCTTTCCTCTCTGTTGTAGTGTCTCTAACCCTTTCCTCTCTATGTAGTTGTCTCTAACCCTTTCCTCTCTATGTTGTAGTGTCTCTAACCCTTTCCTCTCTGTTGTAGTGTCTCTAACCCTTTCCTCTCTATGTAGTAGTGTCTCTAACCCTTTCCTCTCTATGTTGTAGTGTCTCTAACCCTTTCCTCTCTATGTTGTAGTGTCTCTAACCCTTTCCTCTCTGTAGTAGTGTCTCTAACCCTTTCCTCTCTGTAGTAGTGTCTCTAACCCGTTCCTCTCTGTAGTAGTGTCTCTGACCCTTTCCTCTCTATGTTGTAGTGTCTCTACCATTTCCTCTCTGTAGTAGTGTCTCTAACCCTTTCATCTCTATGTAGTAGTGTCTCTAACCCTTTCCTATCTATGTAGTAGTGTCTCTAACCCTTTCATCTCTATATAGTAGTGTCTCTAACCCTTTCCTCTCTATGTAGTAGTGTCTCTAACCCTTTCTTCTCATTAGTAGCGTCTCTAACCCTTTCATCTCTATGTAGTAGTGTCTCGAACCCTTTCCTCTCTATGTAGTAGTGTCTCGAACCCTTTCCTCTCTATGTAGTAGTGTCTCTAACCCTTTCCTCTCTATGTAGTAGTGACTCTAACCCTGTCCTCTCTCTGTTGTAGTGTCTCTAACCCTTTCCTCTCTGTTGTAGTGTCTCTAACCCTTTCCTCTCTATGTAGTTGTGTCTCTAACCCGTTCCTCTCTGTTGTAGTTTCTCTAACCCTTTCTTCTCTATGTTGTAGTGTCTCTAACCCTTTCCTCTCTGTTGTAGTGTCTCTAACCCTTTCCTCTCTATGTAGTAGTGTCTCTAACCCTTTCCTCTCTATGTAGTAGTGTCTCTAACCCTTTCCTCTCTATGTTGTAGTGTCTCTAACCCTTTCCTCTCTGTAGTAGTGTCTCTAACCCTTTCCTCTCTGTAGTAGTGTCTCTAACCCGTTCCTCTCTGTAGTAGTGCCTCTGACCCTTTCCTCTCTATGTTGTAGTGTCTCTACCCATTTCCTCTCTGTAGTAGTGTCTCTAACCCTTTCATCTCTATGTAGTAGTGTCTCTAACCCTTTCCTCTCTATGTAGTAGTGTCTCTAACCCTTTCCTCTCTGTAGTACTGTCTCTAACCCTTTCCTCTCTATGTTGTAGTGTCTCTACCCATTTCCTCTCTGTAGTAGTGTCTCGAACCCTTTCCTCTCTATGTAGTAGTGTCTCTAAACCTTTCCTCTCTATGTAGTAGTGTCTCTAACCCTTTCCTCTCTATGTAGTAGTGACTCTAACCCTGTCCTCTCTCTGTTGTAGTGTCTCTAACCCTTTCCTCTCTGTTGTAGTATCTCTAACCCTTTCCTCTCTATGTAGTTGTGTCTCTAACCCTTTCCTCTCTGTTGTAGTGTCTCTAACCCTTTCCTCTCTATGTTGTAGTGTCTCTAATCCTTTCCTCTCTCTGTTGTAGTATCTCTAACCCTTTCCTCTCTGTTGTAGTGTCTCTAACCCTTTCCTCTCTATGTTGTAGTGTCTCTAAACCTTTCCTCTCTATGTAGTAGTGTCTCTAACCCTTTCCTCTCTATGTAGTAGTGACCCTAACCCTGTCCTCTCTCTGTTGTACTGTCTCTAACCCTTTCCTCTCTGTTGTAGTGTCTCTAACCCTTTCCTCTCTATGTAGTTGTGTCTCTAACCCTTTCCTCTCTGTTGTAAGGTCTCTAACCCTTTCCTCTCTATGTTGTAGTGTCTCTAACCCTTTCCTCTCTGTTGTAGTGTCTCTGACCCTTTCCTCTCTATGTTGTAGTGTCTCTACCCATTTCCTCTCTGTAGTAGTGTCTCTAACCCTTTCATCTCTATGTAGTAGTGTCTCTAACCCTTTCCTCTCTATGTAGTAGTGTCTCTAACCCATTCCTCTCTATGTAGTAGTGTCTCTAACCCTTTCCTCTCTATGTAGTAGTGTCTCTAACCCTTTCTTCTCATTAATAATAATAATAATAATAATGATATGCCATTTAGCAGACGCTTTTATCCAAAGCGACTTACAGTCATGCGTGCATACATTTTTGTGTATGGGTGGTCCCGGGGATCGAACCCACTACCTTGGCGTTACAAGCGCCGTGCTCTACCAGCTGAGCTACAAGAGACAACTAGTAGCGTCTCTAACCCTTTCCTCTCTATGTTGTCGTGTCTCTAACCCTTTCCTCTCTGTTGTAGTGTCTCTAACCCTTTCCTCTCTATGTTGTAGTGTCTCTAACCCTTTCCTCTCTGTAGTAGTGTCTCTAACCCTTTCCTCTCTGTAGTAGTGTCTCTAACCCTTTCCTCTCTATGTTGTAGTGTCTCTACCCCTTTCCGCTCTGTAGAAGTGTCTCTAACCCTTTCCTCTCTATGTTGTAGTGTCACTAACCCTTTCCTCTCTATGTTGTAGTGTCTCTAACCCTTTCCTCTCTATGTAGTAGTGTCTCTAACACTTTCCTCTCTGTTGTAGTGTCTCTAAACCTTTCCTCTCTGTTGTAGTGTCTCTAACCCTTTCCTCTCTATTTTGTAGTGTCTCTAACCCTTTCCTCTCTGTAGTAGTGTCTCTAACCCTTTCCTCTCTATGTAGTAGTGTCTCTAACCCTTTCCTCTCTATGTAGTAGTGTCTCTAACCCTTTCCTCTCTATGTTGTAGTGTCTCTAACCCTTTCCTCTCTGTAGTAGTGTCTCTAACCCGTTCCTCTCTGTAGTAGTGTCTCTGACCCTTTCCTCACTGTTGTATTGTCTCTGACCCTTTCCTCTCTGTTGTAGTGTCTCTAAACCTTTCCTCTCTGTTGTAGTGTCTCTAACCCTTTCCTCTCTATGTAGTAGTGTATCTAACCCTTTCCTCTCTCTGTAGTACTGTCTCTAACCCTTTCCTCTCTATGTTGTAGTGTCTCTACCCATTTCCTCTCTGTAGTAGTGTCTCGAACCCTTTCCTCTCTATGTAGTAGTGTCTCTAACCCTTTCCTCTCTATGTAGTAGTGTCTCTAACCCCTTTCCTCTCTATGTAGTAGTGACTCTAACCCTGTCCTCTCTCTGTTGTAGTGTCTCTAACCCTTTCCTCTCTGTTGTAGTGTCTCTAACCCTTTCCTCTCTATGTAGTTGTGTCTCTAACCCTTTCCTCTCTATGTTGTAGTGTCTCTAACCCTTTCCTCTCTGTTGTAGTGTCTCTAACCCTTTCCTCTCTATGTAGTAGTGTCTCTAACCCTTTCCTCTCTATGTTGTAATGTCTCTGACCCTTTCCTCTCTGTAGTAGTGTCTCTAACCCTTTCCTCTCTGTAGTAGTGTCTCTAACCCGTTCCTCTCTGTAGTAGTGTCTCTGACCCTTTCCTCTCTATGTTGTAGTGTCTCTAACCCTTTCCTCTCTATGTTGTAGTGTCTCTAACCCTTTCCTCTCTGTAGTAGTGTCTCTAACCCTTTCCTCTCTGTAGTAGTGTCTCTAACCCGTTCCTCGCTGTAGTAGTGTCTCTGACCCTTTCCTCTCTATGTTGTAGTGTCTCTACCATTTCCTCTCTGTAGTAGTGTCTCTAACCCTTTCATCTCTATGTATTAGTGTCTCTAACCCTTTCCTATCTATGTAGTAGTGTCTCTAACCCTTTCATCTCTATATAGTAGTGTCTCTAACCCTTTCCTCTCTATGTAGTAGTGTCTCTAACCCTTTCTTCTCATTAGTAGCGTCTCTAACCCTTTCATCTCTATGTAGTAGTGTCTCGAACCCTTTCCTCTCTATGTAGTAGTGTCTCGAACCCTTTCCTCTCTATGTAGTAGTGTCTCTAACCCTTTCCTCTCTATGTAGTAGTGACTCTAACCCTGTCCTCTCTCTGTTGTAGTGTCTCTAACCCTTTCCTCTCTGTTGTAGTGTCTCTAACCCTTTCCTCTCTATGTAGTTGTGTCTCTAACCCTTTCCTCTCTGTTGTAGTGTCTCTAACCCTTTCTTCTCTATGTTGTAGTGTCTCTAACCCTTTCCTCTCTATGTAGTAGTGTCTCTAACCCTTTCCTCTCTATGTAGTAGTGTCTCTAACCCTTTCCTCTCTATGTTGTAGTGTCTCTAACCCTTTCCTCTCTGTTGTAGTGTCTCTAACCCTTTCCTCTCTATGTTGTAGTGTCTTTAACCCTTTCCTCTCTGTTGTAGTGTCTCTAACCCTTTCCTCTCTATGTAGTAGTGTCTCTAACCCTTTCCTCTCTATGTAGTAGTGTCTCTAACCCTTTCCTCTCTATGTAGTAGTGTCTCTAACCCTTTCTTCTCATTAGTAGCGTCTCTAACCCTTTCCTCTCTATGTTGTAGTGTCTCTACCCCTTTCCGCTCTGTAGAAGTGTCTCTAACCCTTTCCTCTCTATGTAGTAGTGTCTCTAACCCTTTCCTCTCTATGTTTTAGTGTCTCTAACCCTTTCCTCTCTGTTGTAGTGTCTCTAACCCTTTCCTCTCTATTTTGTAGTGTCTCTACCCATTTCCTCTCTGTAGTAGTGTCTCTAACCCTTTCATCTCTATGTAGTAGTGTCTCTAACCCTTTCCTCTCTATGTAGTAGTGTCTCTAACCCTTTCCTCTCTATGTAGTAGTGTCTCTGACCCTTTCCTCTCTATGTTGTAGTGTCTCTAACCCTTTCCTCTCTGTTGTAGTGTCTCTAACCCTTTCCTCTCTATGTTGTAGTGTCTTTAACCCTTTCCTCTCTGTTGTAGTGTCTCTAACCCTTTCCTCTCTATTTTGTAGTGTCTCTACCCATTTCCTCTCTGTAGTAGTGTCTCTAACCCTTTCATCTCTATGTAGTAGTGTCTCTAACCCTTTCCTCTCTATGTAGTAGTGTCTCTAACCCTTTCCTCTCTATGTAGTAGTGTCTCTAACCCTTTCCTCTCTATGTAGTAGTGTCTCTAACCCTTTCTTCTCATTAGTAGCGTCTCTAACCCTTTCCTCTCTATGTTGTAGTGTCTCTACCCCTTTCCGCTCTGTAGAAGTGTCTCTAACCCTTTCCTCTCTATGTAGTAGTGTCTCTAACCCTTTCCTCTCTATGTTTTAGTGTCTCTAACCCTTTCCTCTGTAGTAGTGTCTCTAACCCTTTCCTCTCTGTAGTAGTGTCTCTAACCCTTTCCTCTCTGTGTAGTAGTGTCTCTAACCCTTTCCTCTCTGTTGTAGTGTCTCTAACCCTTTCCTCTCTATGTAGTAGTGTCTCTAACCTTTTCCTCTCTGTAGTAGTGTCTCTAATCCTTTCCTCTCTATGTAGTTGTGTCTCTGACCCTTTCCTCTCTGTGTAGTAGTGTCTCTAACCCTTTCCTCTTTGTAGTAGTGTCTCTGACCCTTTCCTCTCTGTAGTAGTGTCTCTGACCCTTTCCTCTCTGTGTAGTAGTGTCTCTAACCCTTTCCTTTTTGTAGTAGTGTCTCTAACCCTTTCCTCTCTGTAGTAGTGTCTCTAACCCTTTCCTCTCTATGTAGTTGTCTCTAACCCTTTCCTCTCTGTGTAGTACTGTCTCTAACCCTTTCCTCACTGTAGTATTGTCTCTGACCCTTTCCTCTCTGTTGTTGTGTCTCTAACCCTTTCCTCTCTGTAGTAGTGTCTCTAACCCTTTCCTCTCTGTAGTAGTGTCTCTGACCCTTTCCTCTCTGTTGTAGTGTCTCTAACCCTTGCCTCTCTCTGTTGTAGTGTCTCTAACCCTTTCCTCTCTATGTTGTAGTTTCTCTAACCCTTTCCTCTCTATGTTGTAGTGTCTCTAACCCTTTCCTCTCAATGTAGTAGTTTATCTAACCCGTTCCTCTCTTTGTTGTAGTGTCTCTATCCCTTTCCTCTCTATGTAGTAGTGTCTCTAATCCTTTCCTCTCTATGTTTTAGTGTCTCTAACCTGTTCCTCTCTGTAGTAGTGTCTCTGACCCTTTCCTCTCTGTTGTAGTGTCTCTAACCCTTTCCTCTCTGTTGTAGTGTCTCTAACCCTTTCCTCTCTATGTAGTTGTCTCTAACCCTTTCCTCTCTGTAGTAGTTTCTCTAACCCTTTCTTCTCTATGTAGTAGTGTCTCTAACCCTTTCCTCTCTGTAGTAGTGTCTCTAACCCTTTCCTCTCTGTTGTAGTGTCTTTAACCCTTTCCTCTCTATGTTGTCGTGTCTCTAACCCTTTCCTCTCTGTAGTAGTGTCTCTAACCCTTTCCTCTCTATGTTGTAGTGTCTCTAACCCTTTCCTCTCTGTATTAGTGTCTCTAACCCTTTCCTCTCTATGTTGTAGTGTCTCTAACCCTTTCCTCTCTATGTAGTAGTGTCTCTAACCCTTTCCTCTCTATGTTGTAGTGTCTCTAACCCTTTCCTCTCTATTTTGTTGTGTCTCTAACCCTTTCCTCTTTGTAGTAGTGTCTCTAACCCTTTCCTCTCTATGTAGTAGTGTCTCTAACCCTTTCCTCTCTATGTAGTAGTGTCTCTAACCCTTTCCTCTCTATGTTGTAGTGTCTCTAACCCTTTCCTCTCTGTAGTAGTGTCTCTAACCCTTTCCTCTCTGTAGTACTGTCTCTAACCCGTTCCTCTCTGTAGTAGTGTCTCTGACCCTTTCCTCACTGTAGTATTGTCTCTGACCCTTTCCTCTCTGTTGTAGTGTCTCTAACCCTTTCCTCTCTCTGTAGTACTGTCTCTAACCCTTTCCTCTCTATGTTGTAGTGTCTCTACCCATTTCCTCTCTATAGTAGTGTCTCGAACCCTTTCCTCTCTATGTAGTAGTGTCTCTAACCATTTCCTCTCTATATAGTAGTGTCTCTAACCCTTTCCTCTCTATGTAGTAGTGACTCTAACCCTGTCCTCTCTCTGTTGTAGTGTCTCTAACCCTTTCCTCTCTGTTGTAGTGTCTCTAACCCTTTCCTCTCTATGTAGTTGTGTCTCTAACCCTTTCCTCTCTGTTGTAGTGTCTCTAACCCTTTCCTCTCTATGTTGTAGTGTCTCTAACCCTTTCCTCTCTGTTGTAGTGTCTCTAACCCTTTCCTCTCTATGTAGTAGTGTCTCTAACCCTTTCCTCTCTATGTAGTAGTGTCTCTAACCCTTTCCTCTCTATGTAGTAGTGTCTCTAACCCTTTCCTCTCTATGTTGTAGTGTCTCTAACCCGTTCCTCTCTGTAGTAGTGTCTCTAACCCTTTCCTCTCTGTAGTAGTGTCTCTAACCCGTTCCTCTCTGTAGTAGTGCCTCTGACCCTTTCCTCTCTATGTTGTAGTGTCTCTACCCATTTCCTCTCTGTAGTAGTGTCTCTAACCCTTTCATCTCTATGTAGTATTGTCTCTAACCCTTTCCTCTCTATGTAGTAGTGTCTCTAACCCTTTCCTCTCTATGTAGTAGTGTCTCTAACCCTTTCCTCTCTATGTAGTAGTGTCTCTAACCCTTTCTTCTCATTAGTAGCGTCTCTAACCCGTTCCTCTCTGTAGTAGTGTCTCTGACCCTTTCCTCACTGTAGTATTGTCTCTGACCCTTTCCTCTCTGTTGTAGTGTCTCTAAACCTTTCCTCTCTGTTGTAGTGTCTCTAACCCTTTCCTCTCTATGTAGTAGTGTATCTAACCATTTCCTCTCTATGTAGTAGTGTATCTAACCCTTTCCTCTCTATGTAGTAGTGTCTCTGACCCTTTCCTCTCTATGTTGTAGTGTCTCTAACCCTTTCCTCTCTGTTGTAGTGTCTCTAACCCTTTCTTCTCTGTAGTAATGTCTCTAACACTTTCCTCTCTATGTTGTAGTGTCAGGTCGCAGTTGTAAATGAGAACTTGTTCTCAACTGGCTTACCTGGTTAAATAAAGGTGAAATAAAAAAATAAAAATAAATAAAACAAACAAAAAATAGTGTCTCTAACCCTTTCCTCTCTATGTAGTAGTGTCTCTAACCCTTCCTCTCTATGTTGTAGTGTCTCTAACCCTTTCCTCTCTGTTGTAGTGTCTCTAACCCTTTCCTCTCTATGCTGTAGTGTCTCTAACCCGTTCCTCTCTGTTGTAGTGTCTCTAACCCTTTCCTCTCACTGTAGTAGTGTCTCTGACCCTTTCCTCTCTGTTGTAATGTCTCTAACCATTTCCTCTCTGTTGTAGTGTCTCTAACCCTTTCCTCTCTATGTAGTATTGTCTGTAACCCTTTCCTCTCTATGTTTTAGTGTCTCTAACCCTTTCCTCTCTATGTTGTAGTGTCTCTAACCCTTTCCTCTCTATGTAGTAGTGTCTCTGACCCTTTCCTCTCTGTTGTAGTGTCTCTAAACATTTCCTCTCTATGTAGTAGTTTCTCTAACCCTTTCCTCTCTTTGTTGTAGTGTCTCTATCCCTTTCCTCTCTATGTAGTAGTGTCTCTAATCCTTTCCTCTCTATGTTTTTGTGTCTCTAACCCTTTCCTCTCTGTAGTAGTGTCTCTAACCCTTTTCCTATCTGTAGTAGTGTCTCTGACCCTTTCCTCTCTGTTGTAGTGTCTCTAACCCTTTCCTCTCTGTTGTTGTGTCTCTCACCCTTTCCTCTCTATGTAGTTGTCTCTAACCCTTTCCTCTCTATGTAGTAGTGTCTCTAACCTTTTCCTCTCTGTAGTAGTTTCTCTAATCCTTTCCTCTCTATGTAGTAGTGTCTCTAACCCTTTCCTCTCTGTAGTAGTGTCTCTAACCCGTTCCGCTCTGTAGTAGTGTCTCTGACCCTTTCCTCTCTGTTGTAGTGTCTCTATCCCTTTCCTCACTGTTGTAGTGTCTCTATCCCTTTCCTCACTGTTGTAGTGTCTCTAACCCTTTCCTCTCTGTTGTAGTGTCTCTAACCCTTTCCTCTCTATGCTGTAGTGTCTCTAACCCGTTCCTCTCTGTTGTAGTGTCTCTAACCCTTTCCTCTCACTGTAGTAGTGTCTCTGACCCTTTCCTCTCTGTTGTAATGTCTCTAACCATTTCCTCTCTGTTGTAGTGTCTCTAACCCTTTCCTCTCTATGTAGTATTGTCTGTAACCCTTTCCTCTCTATGTTTTAGTGTCTCTAACCCTTTCCTCTCTATGTTGTAGTGTCTCTAACCCTTTCCTCTCTATGTAGTAGTGTCTCTGACCCTTTCCTCTCTGTTGTAGTGTCTCTAAACATTTCCTCTCTATGTAGTAGTTTCTCTAACCCTTTCCTCTCTTTGTTGTAGTGTCTCTATCCCTTTCCTCTCTATGTAGTAGTGTCTCTAATCCTTTCCTCTCTATGTTTTTGTGTCTCTAACCCTTTCCTCTCTGTAGTAGTGTCTCTAACCCTTTTCCTATCTGTAGTAGTGTCTCTGACCCTTTCCTCTCTGTTGTAGTGTCTCTAACCCTTTCCTCTCTGTTGTTGTGTCTCTCACCCTTTCCTCTCTATGTAGTTGTCTCTAACCCTTTCCTCTCTATGTAGTAGTGTCTCTAACCTTTTCCTCTCTGTAGTAGTTTCTCTAATCCTTTCCTCTCTATGTAGTAGTGTCTCTAACCCTTTCCTCTCTGTAGTAGTGTCTCTAACCCGTTCCGCTCTGTAGTAGTGTCTCTGACCCTTTCCTCTCTGTTGTAGTGTCTCTATCCCTTTCCTCACTGTTGTAGTGTCTCTATCCCTTTCCTCACTGTTGTAGTGTCTCTAACCCTTTCCTCTCTATGTAGTAGTGTCTCTAACCCTTTCCTCTCTCTATAGTAGTTTCTCTAACCCTTTCCTCTCTTAGTAGTAGTGTCTCTAACCCTTTCCTCTCTGTAGTAGTGTCTCTAACCCTTTCCTCTCTGTTGTAGTGTCTCTAACCCTTTCCTCTCTCTGTAGTAGTGTCTCTGACCCTTTCCTCTCTGTTGTAGTGTCTCTAACCCTTTCCTCTCTGTTGTAGTGTCTCTAACCCTTTCCTCTCTATGTAGTTGTCTCTAACCCTTTCCTCTCTGTAGTAGTTTCTCTAACCCTTTCTTCTCCATGTAGTAGTGTCTCTAACCCTTTCCTCTCTGTAGTAGTGTCTCTAACCCTTTCCTCTCTGTTGTTGTGTCTCTCACCCTTTCCTCTCTATGTAGTTGTCTCTAACCCTTTCCTCTCTATGTAGTAGTGTCTCTAACCTTTTCCTCTCTGTAGTAGTTTCTCTAATCCTTTCCTCTCTATGTAGTAGTGTCTCTAACCCTTTCCTCTCTGTAGTAGTGTCTCTAACCCTTTCCTCTCTATGTAGTAGTGTCTCTAACCCTTTCCTCTCTATGTTGTAGTGTCTCTAACCCTTTCCTCTCTGTAGTAGTGTCTCTAACCCTTTCCTCTCTGTAGTAGTGTCTCTAACCCTTTCCTCTCTGTAGTACTGTCTCTAACCCGTTCCTCTCTGTAGTAGTGTCTCTAACCCTTTCCTCTCTGTAGTAGTGTCTCTAACCCTTTCCTCTCTATGTTGTAGTGTCTCTAACCCTTTCCTCTCTGTAGTAGTGTCTCTAACCCTTTCCTCTCTATGTTGTAGTGTCTCTAACCCTTTCCTCTCTATGTAGTAGTGTCTCTAACCCTTTCCTCTCTATGTAGTAGTGTCTCTAACCCTTTCCTCTCTATGTTGTAGTGTCTCTAACCCTTTCCTCTCTGTAGTAGTGTCTCTAACCCTTTCCTCTCTGCTGTAGTGTCTCTAACCCTTTCCTCTCTATGTAGTTGTCTCTAACCCTTTCCTCTCTGTAGTAGTTTCTCTAACCCTTTCTTCTCCATGTAGTAGTGTCTCTAACCCTTTCCTCTCTGTAGTAGTGTCTCTAACCCTTTCCTCTCTATGTTGTAGTGTCTCTAACCCTTTCCTCTCTATGTAGTAGTGTCTCTAACCCTTTCCTCTCTATGTAGTAGTGTCTCTAACCCTTTCCTCTCTATGTAGTAGTGTCTCTAACCCTTTCCTCTCTATGTTGTAGTGTCTCTAACCCTTTCCTCTCTGTAGTAGTGTCTCTAACCCTTTCCTCTCTGTAGTAGTGTCTCTAACCCTTTCCTCTCTGTAGTACTGTCTCTAACCCGTTCCTCTCTGTAGTAGTGTCTCTAACCCTTTCCTCTCTGTAGTAGTGTCTCTAACCCTTTCCTCTCTATGTTGTAGTGTCTCTAACCCTTTCCTCTCTGTATTAGTGTCTCTAACCCTTTCCTCTCTATGTTGTAGTGTCTCTAACCCTTTCCTCTCTATGTAGTAGTGTCTCTAACCCTTTCCTCTCTATGTTGTGGTGTCTCTAACCCTTTCCTCTCTATTTTGTTGTGTCTCTAACCCTTTCCTCTTTGTAGTAGTGTCTCTAACCCTTTCCTCTCTATGTAGTAGTGTCTCTAACCCTTTCCTCTCTATGTAGTAGTGTCTCTAACCCTTTCCTCTCTATGTAGTAGTGTCTCTAACCCTTTCCTCTCTATGTAGTAGTGTCTCTAACCCTTTCCTCTCTATGTTGTAGTGTCTCTAACCCTTTCCTCTCTGTAGTAGTGTCTCTAACCCTTTCCTCTCTGTAGTAGTGTCTCTAACCCGTTCCTCTCTGTAGTAGTGCCTCTGACCCTTTCCTCTCTATGTTGTAGTGTCTCTACCCATTTCCTCTCTGTAGTAGTGTCTCTAACCCTTTCATCTCTATGTAGTAGTGTCTCTAACCCTTTCCTCTCTATGTAGTAGTGTCTCTAACCCTTTCCTCTCTGTAGTACTGTCTCTAACCCTTTCCTCTCTATGTTGTAGTGTCTCTACCCATTTCCTCTCTGTAGTAGTGTCTCGAACCCTTTCCTCTCTATGTAGTAGTGTCTCTAAACCTTTCCTCTCTATGTAGTAGTGTCTCTAACCCTTTCCTCTCTATGTAGTAGTGACTCTAACCCTGTCCTCTCTCTGTTGTAGTGTCTCTAACCCTTTCCTCTCTGTTGTAGTATCTCTAACCCTTTCCTCTCTATGTAGTTGTGTCTCTAACCCTTTCCTCTCTGTTGTAGTGTCTCTAACCCTTTCCTCTCTATGTTGTAGTGTCTCTAATCCTTTCCTCTCTCTGTTGTAGTATCTCTAACCCTTTCCTCTCTGTTGTAGTGTCTCTAACCCTTTCCTCTCTATGTTGTAGTGTCTCTAAACCTTTCCTCTCTATGTAGTAGTGTCTCTAACCCTTTCCTCTCTATGTAGTAGTGACCCTAACCCTGTCCTCTCTCTGTTGTACTGTCTCTAACCCTTTCCTCTCTGTTGTAGTGTCTCTAACCCTTTCCTCTCTATGTAGTTGTGTCTCTAACCCTTTCCTCTCTGTTGTAAGGTCTCTAACCCTTTCCTCTCTATGTTGTAGTGTCTCTAACCCTTTCCTCTCTGTTGTAGTGTCTCTGACCCTTTCCTCTCTATGTTGTAGTGTCTCTACCCATTTCCTCTCTGTAGTAGTGTCTCTAACCCTTTCATCTCTATGTAGTAGTGTCTCTAACCCTTTCCTCTCTATGTAGTAGTGTCTCTAACCCTTTCCTCTCTATGTAGTAGTGTCTCTAACCCTTTCCTCTCTATGTAGTAGTGTCTCTAACCCTTTCTTCTCATTAGTAGCGTCTCTAACCCTTTCCTCTCTATGTTGTCGTGTCTCTAACCCTTTCCTCTCTGTTGTAGTGTCTCTAACCCTTTCCTCTCTATGTTGTAGTGTCTCTAACCCTTTCCTCTCTGTAGTAGTGTCTCTAACCCTTTCCTCTCTGTAGTAGTGTCTCTAACCCTTTCCTCTCTATGTTGTAGTGTCTCTACCCCTTTCCGCTCTGTAGAAGTGTCTCTAACCCTTTCCTCTCTATGTTGTAGTGTCACTAACCCTTTCCTCTCTATGTTGTAGTGTCTCTAACCCTTTCCTCTCTATGTAGTAGTGTCTCTAACACTTTCCTCTCTGTTGTAGTGTCTCTAAACCTTTCCTCTCTGTTGTAGTGTCTCTAACCCTTTCCTCTCTATTTTGTAGTGTCTCTAACCCTTTCCTCTCTGTAGTAGTGTCTCTAACCCTTTCCTCTCTATGTAGTAGTGTCTCTAACCCTTTCCTCTCTATGTAGTAGTGTCTCTAACCCTTTCCTCTCTATGTTGTAGTGTCTCTAACCCTTTCCTCTCTGTAGTAGTGTCTCTAACCCGTTCCTCTCTGTAGTAGTGTCTCTGACCCTTTCCTCACTGTAGTATTGTCTCTGACCCTTTCCTCTCTGTTGTAGTGTCTCTAAACCTTTCCTCTCTGTTGTAGTGTCTCTAACCCTTTCCTCTCTATGTAGTAGTGTATCTAACCCTTTCCTCTCTCTGTAGTACTGTCTCTAACCCTTTCCTCTCTATGTTGTAGTGTCTCTACCCATTTCCTCTCTGTAGTAGTGTCTCGAACCCTTTCCTCTCTATGTAGTAGTGTCTCTAACCCTTTCCTCTCTATGTAGTAGTGTCTCTAACCCCTTTCCTCTCTATGTAGTAGTGACTCTAACCCTGTCCTCTCTCTGTTGTAGTGTCTTTAACCCTTTCCTCTCTGTTGTAGTGTCTCTGACCCTTTCCTCTCTGTAGTAGTGTCTCTAACCCTTTCCTCTCTGTAGTAGTGTCTCTAACCCGTTCCTCTCTGTAGTAGTGTCTCTGACCCTTTCCTCTCTATGTTGTAGTGTCTCTAACCCTTTCCTCTCTATGTTGTAGTGTCTCTAACCCTTTCCTCTCTGTAGTAGTGTCTCTAACCCTTTCCTCTCTGTAGTAGTGTCTCTAACCCGTTCCTCTCTGTAGTAGTGTCTCTGACCCTTTCCTCTCTATGTTGTAGTGTCTTTAACCCTTTCCTCTCTGTTGTAGTGTCTCTAACCCTTTCCTCTCTATTTTGTAGTGTCTCTACCCATTTCCTCTCTGTAGTAGTGTCTCTAACCCTTTCATCTCTATGTAGTAGTGTCTCTAACCCTTTCCTCTCTATGTAGTAGTGTCTCTAACCCTTTCCTCTCTATGTAGTAGTGTCTCTAACCCTTTCCTCTCTATGTAGTAGTGTCTCTAACCCTTTCTTCTCATTAGTAGCGTCTCTAACCCTTTCCTCTCTATGTTGTAGTGTCTCTACCCCTTTCCGCTCTGTAGAAGTGTCTCTAACCCTTTCCTCTCTATGTAGTAGTGTCTCTAACCCTTTCCTCTCTATGTTTTAGTGTCTCTAACCCTTTCCTCTGTAGTAGTGTCTCTAACCCTTTCCTCTCTGTAGTAGTGTCTCTAACCCTTTCCTCTCTGTGTAGTAGTGTCTCTAACCCTTTCCTCTCTGTTGTAGTGTCTCTAACCCTTTCCTCTCTATGTAGTAGTGTCTCTAACCCTTTCCTCTCTGTAGTAGTGTCTCTAATCCTTTCCTCTCTATGTAGTTGTGTCTCTGACCCTTTCCTCTCTGTGTAGTGGTGTCTCTAACCCTTTCCTCTTTGTAGTAGTGTCTCTGACCCTTTCCTCTCTGTAGTAGTGTCTCTGACCCTTTCCTCTCTGTGTAGTAGTGTCTCTAACCCTTTCCTTTTTGTAGTAGTGTCTCTAACCCTTTCCTCTCTGTAGTAGTGTCTCTAACCCTTTCCTCTCTATGTAATTGTCTCTAACCCTTTCCTCTCTGTGTAGTACTGTCTCTAACCCTTTCCTCACTGTAGTATTGTCTCTGACCCTTTCCTCTCTGTTGTTGTGTCTCTAACCCTTTCCTCTCTGTAGTAGTGTCTCTAACCCTTTCCTCTCTGTAGTAGTGTCTCTGACCCTTTCCTCTCTGTTGTAGTGTCTCTAACCCTTGCCTCTCTCTGTTGTAGTGTCTCTAACCCTTTCCTCTCTATGTTGTAGTTTCTCTAACCCTTTCCTCTCTATGTTGTAGTGTCTCTAACCCTTTCCTCTCAATGTAGTAGTTTATCTAACCCGTTCCTCTCTTTGTTGTAGTGTCTCTATCCCTTTCCTCTCTATGTAGTAGTGTCTCTAATCCTTTCCTCTCTATGTTTTAGTGTCTCTAACCTGTTCCTCTCTGTAGTAGTGTCTCTGACCCTTTCCTCTCTGTTGTAGTGTCTCTAACCCTTTCCTCTCTGTTGTAGTGTCTCTAACCCTTTCCTCTCTATGTAGTTGTCTCTAACCCTTTCCTCTCTGTAGTAGTTTCTCTAACCCTTTCTTCTCTATGTAGTAGTGTCTCTAACCCTTTCCTCTCTGTAGTAGTGTCTCTAACCCTTTCCTCTCTGTTGTAGTGTCTCTAACCCTTTCCTCTCTATGTTGTCGTGTCTCTAACCCTTTCCTCTCTGTAGTAGTGTCTCTAACCCTTTCCTCTCTATGTTGTAGTGTCTCTAACCCTTTCCTCTCTGTATTAGTGTCTCTAACCCTTTCCTCTCTATGTTGTAGTGTCTCTAACCCTTTCCTCTCTATGTAGTAGTGTCTCTAACCCTTTCCTCTCTATGTTGTAGTGTCTCTAACCCTTTCCTCTCTATTTTGTTGTGTCTCTAACCCTTTCCTCTTTGTAGTAGTGTCTCTAACCCTTTCCTCTCTATGTAGTAGTGTCTCTAACCCTTTCCTCTCTATGTAGTAGTGTCTCTAACCCTTTCCTCTCTATGTTGTAGTGTCTCTAACCCTTTCCTCTCTGTAGTAGTGTCTCTAACCCTTTCCTCTCTGTAGTACTGTCTCTAACCCGTTCCTCTCTGTAGTAGTGTCTCTGACCCTTTCCTCACTGTAGTATTGTCTCTGACCCTTTCCTCTCTGTTATAGTGTCTCTAACCCTTTCCTCTCTCTGTAGTACTGTCTCTAACCCTTTCCTCTCTATGTTGTAGTGTCTCTACCCATTTCCTCTCTATAGTAGTGTCTCGAACCCTTTCCTCTCTATGTAGTAGTGTCTCTAACCATTTCCTCTCTATATAGTAGTGTCTCTAACCCTTTCCTCTCTATGTAGTAGTGACTCTAACCCTGTCCTCTCTCTGTTGTAGTGTCTCTAACCCTTTCCTCTCTGTTGTAGTGTCTCTAACCCTTTCCTCTCTATGTAGTTGTGTCTCTAACCCTTTCCTCTCTGTTGTAGTGTCTCTAACCCTTTCCTCTCTATGTTGTAGTGTCTCTAACCCTTTCCTCTCTGTTGTAGTGTCTCTAACCCTTTCCTCTCTATGTAGTAGTGTCTCTAACCCGTTCCGCTCTGTAGTAGTGTCTCTGACCCTTTCCTCTCTGTTGTTGTGTCTCTCACCCTTTCCTCTCTATGTAGTTGTCTCTAACCCTTTCCTCTCTATGTAGTAGTGTCTCTAACCCTTTCCTCTCTGTAGTAGTTTCTCTAATCCTTTCCTCTCTATGTAGTAGTGTCTCTAACCCTTTCCTCTCTGTAGTAGTGTCTCTAACCCGTTCCGCTCTGTAGTAGTGTCTCTGACCCTTTCCTCTCTGTTGTAGTGTCTCTATCCCTTTCCTCACTGTTGTAGTGTCTCTATCCCTTTCCTCACTGTTGTAGTGTCTCTAACCCTTTCCTCTCTATGTAGTAGTGTCTCTAACCCTTTCCTCTCTGTAGTAGTGTCTCTATCCCTTTCCTCTCTATGTAGTAGTGTCTCTAATCCTTTCCTCTCTATGTTTTTGTGTCTCTAACCCTTTCCTATCTGTAGTAGTGTCTCTAACCCTTTCCTCTCTGTAGTAGTGTCTCTGACCCTTTCCTCTCTGTTGTTGTGTCTCTCACCCTTCCTCTCTATGTAGTTGTCTCTAACCCTTTCCTCTCTATGTAGTAGTGTCTCTAACCCTTTCCTCTCTGTAGTAGTGTCTCTGACCCTTTCCTCTCTGTTGTAGTGTCTCTATCCCTTTCCTCACTGTTGTAGTGTCTCTATCCCTTTCCTCACTGTTGTAGTGTCTCTAACCCTTTCCTCTCTATGTAGTAGTGTCTCTAACCCTTTCCTCTCTGTAGTAGTTTCTCTAATCCTTTCCTCTCTATGTAGTAGTGTCTCTAACCCTTTCCTCTCTATGTAGTAGTGTCTCTAACCCTTTCCTCTCTGTAGTAGTTTCTCTAATCCTTTCCTCTCTATGTAGTAGTGTCTCTAACCCTTTCCTCTCTGTAGTAGTGTCTCTATCATTTTCCTCTCTATGTAGTAGTGTCTCTAATCCTTTCCTCTCTATGTTTTTGTGTCTCTAACCCTTTCCTATCTGTAGTAGTGTCTCTAACCCTTTCCTCTCTGTAGTAGTGTCTCTATCCCTTTCCTCACTGTTGTTGTGTCTCTCACCCTTTCCTCTCTATGTAGTAGTGTCTCTAACCCTTTCCTCTCTGTAGTAGTTTCTCTAATCCTTTCCTCTCTATGTAGTAGTGTCTCTAACCCTTTCCTCTCTGTAGTAGAGTCTCTAACACGTTCCGCTCTGTAGTAGTGTCTCTGACCCTTTCCTCTCTGTTGTAGTGTCTCTATCCCTTTCCTCACTGTTGTAGTGTCTCTATCCCTTTCCTCACTGTTGTAGTGTTCTAACCCTTTCCTCTCTATGTAGTAGTGTCTCTAACCCTTTCCTTTCTCTATAGTAGTTTCTCTAACCCTTTCCTCTCTTAGTAGTAGTGTCTCTAACCCTTTCCTCTCTGTAGTAGTGTCTCTAACCCTTTCCTCTCTGTTGTAGTGTCTCTAACCCTTTCCTCTCTGTAGTAGTGTCTCTAACCCTTTCCTCTCTATGTAGTAGTGTCTCTAACCTTTCCTCTATGTATTAGTGTCTCTAACCCGTTCCTCTCTATGTTGTAGTGTCTCTAACCCTTTCCTCTCTATGTTGTAGTGTCTCTAACCCTTTCCTCTATGTAGTAGTGTCTCTAACCCTTTCCTCTATGTTGTAGTGTCTCTAACCCTTTCCTCTATGTTGTAGTGTCTCTAACCCTTTCCTCTATGTTGTAGTGTCTCTAACCCTTTCCTCTCTATGTTGTAGTGTCTCTAACCCTTTCCTCTATGTAGTAGTGTCTCTAACCCTTTCCTCTATGTTGTAGTGTCTCTAACCCTTTCCTCTATGTTGTAGTGTCTCTAACCTTTTCCTCTCTTTAGTAGTGTCTCTAACCCTTTTCTCTCTATGTTGTAGTGTCTCTAACCCTTTCCTCTCTATGTTGTAGTGTCTCTAACCCTTTCCTATCTGTTGTAGTGTCTCTAACCCTTTCCTCTCTATGTTTTAGTGTCTCTGACCCTTTCCTCTCTGTTGTAGTGTCTCTGACCCTTTCCTCTCTATGTTTTAGTGTCTCTAACCCTTTCCTCTCTGTAGTAGTGTCTCTAACCCGTTCCTCTCTGTAGTAGTGTCTCTGACCCTTCCTCTCTGTTGTAGTGTCTCTAACCCTTTCCTCTCTGTTGTAGTGTCTCTAACCCTTTCCTCTCTATGTAGTTGTCTTTAACCCTTTCCTCTCTATGTAGTAGTGTCTCTAACCCTTTCCTCTCTGTAGTAGTTTCTCTAACCCTTTCCTCTCTGTTGTAGTGTCTCTAACCCTTTCTTCTCTGTAGTAATGTCTCTAACCCTTTCCTCTCTAAGTAGTAGTGTCTCTGACCCTTTCCTCTCTGTTGTAGTGTCTCTAACCCTTTCCTCTCTGTTTTTGTGTCTCTAACCCTTTCCTCTCTGTTTTTGTGTCTCTAACCCTTTCCTCTCTGTAGTAGTGTCTCTAAACCTTTCCTCTCTATGTAGTAGTTTCTCTAACCCTTTCCTCTCTTTGTTGTAGTGTCTCTATCCCTTTCCTCTCTATGTAGTAGTGTCTCTAATCCTTTCCTCTCTATGTTTTTGTGTCTCTAACCCTTTCCTCTCTGTAGTAGTGTCTCTAACCCTTTCCTCTCTGTAGTAGTGTCTCTGACCCTTTCCTCTCTGTTGTTGTGTCCCTCACCCTTTCCTCTCTATGTAGTTGTCTCTAACCCTTTCCTCTCTATGTAGTAGTGTCTCTAACCCTTTCCTCTCTGTAGTAGTTTCTCTAATCCTTTCCTCTCTATGTAGTAGTGTCTCTAACCCTTTCCTCTCTGTAGTAGTGTCTCTAACCCGTTCCGCTCTGTAGTAGTGTCTCTGACCCTTTCCTCTCTGTTGTAGTGTCTCTATCCCTTTCCTCACTGTTGTAGTGTCTCTATCCCTTTCCTCACTGTTGTAGTGTCTCTAACCCTTTCCTCTCTATGTAGTAGTGTCTCTAACCCTTTCCTCTCTGTAGTAGTTTCTCTAATCCTTTCCTCTCTATGTAGTAGTGTCTCTAACCCTTTCCTCTCTGTAGTAGTGTCTCTATCCCTTTCCTCTCTATGTAGTAGTGTCTCTAATCCTTTCCTCTCTATGTTTTTGTGTCTCTAACCCTTTCCTCTCTGTAGTAGTGTCTCTAACCCTTTCCTCTCTGTAGTAGTGTCTCTAACCCTTTCCTCTCTGTAGTAGTGTCTCTAACCCTTTCCTGTCTTAGTAGTAGTGTCTCTAACCCTTTCCTCTCTGTAGTAGTTTCTCTAATCCTTTCCTCTCTATGTAGTAGTGTCTCTAACCCTTTCCTCTCTGTAGTAGTGTCTCTAACCCGTTCCGCTCTGTAGTAGTGTCTCTGACCCTTTCCTCTCTGTTGTAGTGTCTCTATCCCTTTCCTCACTGTTGTAGTGTCTCTATCCCTTTCCTCACTGTTGTAGTGTCTCTAACCCTTTCCTCTCTATGTAGTAGTGTCTCTAACCCTTTCCTCTCTGTAGTAGTTTCTCTAATCCTTTCCTCTCTATGTAGTAGTGTCTCTAACCCTTTCCTCTCTGTAGCAGTGTCTCTGACCCTTTCCTCTCTGTTGTAGTGTCTCTATCCCTTTCCTCACTGTTGTAGTGTCTCTATCCCTTTCCTCACTGTTGTAGTGTCTCTAACCCTTTCCTCTCTTTGTAGTAGTGTCTCTAACCCTTTTCTCTCTCTATAGTAGTTTCTCTAACCCTTTCCTCTCTTAGTAGTAGTGTCTCTAACCCTTTCCTCTCTGTAGTAGTGTCTCTAACCCTTTCCTCTCTGTTGTAGTGTCTCTAACCCTTTCCTCTCTATGTTGTAGTGTCTCTAACCCTTTCCTCTCTATGTTGTAGTGTCTCTAACCCTTTCCTCTCTGTAGTAGTGTCTCTAACCCTTTCCTCTCTATGTAGTAGTGTCTCTAACCTTTCCTCTATGTATTAGTGTCTCTAACCCGTTCCTCTCTATGTTGTAGTGTCTCTAACCCTTTCCTCTATGTAGTAGTGTCTCTAACCCTTTCCTCTATGTTGTAGTGTCTCTAACCCTTTCCTCTATGTTGTAGTGTCTCTAACCCTTTCCTCTATGTTGTAGTGTCTCTAACCCTTTCCTCTCTATGTTGTAGTGTCTCTAACCCTTTCCTCTCTATGTTGTAGTGTCTCTAACACTGTCCTCTCTGTAGTAGTGTCTCTAACCCTTTCCCCTCCATGTTGTAGTGTCTCTAACCTTTTCCTCTCTTTATCAGTGTCTCTAACCATTTTCTCTCTATGTTGTAGTGTCTCTGACCCTTTCCTCTCTATGTTTTAGTGTCTCTAACCCTTTCCTCTCTGTAGTAGTGTCTCTAACCCGTTCCTCTCTGTAGTAGTGTCTCTGACCCTTTCCTCTCTGTTGTAGTGTCTCTAACCCTTTCCTCTCTGTTGTAGTGTCTCTAACCCTTTCCTCTCTATGTAGTTGTCTTTAACCCTTTCCTCTCTATGTAGTAGTGTCTCTAACCCTTTCCTCTCTGTAGTAGTTTCTCTAACCCTTTCCTCTCTGTTGTAGTGTCTCTAACCCTTTCTTCTCTGTAGTAATGTCTCTAACCCTTTCCTCTCTAAGTAGTAGTGTCTCTGACCCTTTCCTCTCTGTTGTAGTGTCTCTAACCCTTTCCTCTCTGTTTTTGTGTCTCTAACCCTTTCCTCTCTGTTTTTGTGTCTCTAACCCTTTCCTCTCTGTAGTAGTGTCTCTAAACCTTTCCTCTCTATGTAGTAGTTTCTCTAACCCTTTCCTCTCTTTGTTGTAGTGTCTCTATCCCTTTCCTCTCTATGTAGTAGTGTCTCTAATCCTTTCCTCTCTATGTTTTTGTGTCTCTAACCCTTTCCTCTCTGTAGTAGTGTCTCTAACTCTTTCCTCTCTGTAGTAGTGTCTCTGACCCTTTCCTCTCTGTTGTTGTGTCTCTCACCCTTTCCTCTCTATGTAGTTGTCTCTAACCCTTTCCTCTCTATGTAGTAGTGTCTCTAACCCTTTCCTCTCTGTAGTAGTTTCTCTAATCCTTTCCTCTCTATGTAGTAGTGTCTCTAATCCTTTCCTCTCTGTAGTAGTGTCTCTAACCCGTTCCGCTCTGTAGTAGTGTCTCTAACCCTTTCCTATCTATGTAGTAGTGTCTCTAACCTTTCCTCTATGTATTAGTGTCTCTAACCCGTTCCTCTCTATGTTGTAGTGTCTCTAACCCTTTCCTCTCTATGTTGTAGTGTCTCTAACCCTTTCCTCTATGTAGTAGTGTCTCTAACCCTTTCCTCTATGTTGTAGTGTCTCTAACCCTTTCCTCTATGTTGTAGTGTCTCTAACCCTTTCCTCTATGTTGTAGTGTCTCTAACCCTTTCCTCTCTATGTTGTAGTGTCTCTAACCCTTTCCTATCTGTAGTAGTGTCTCTAACCCTTTCCTCTCTGTAGTAGTGTCTCTGACCCTTTCCTCTCTGTTGTTGTGTCTCTCACCCTTTCCTCTCTATGTAGTTGTCCTCACTGTTGTAGTGTCTCTATCCCTTTCCTCACTGTTGTAGTGTCTCTAACCCTTTCCTCTCTATGTAGTAGTGTCTCTAACCCTTTCCTGTCTTAGTAGTAGTGTCTCTAACCCTTTCCTCTCTGTAGTAGTTTCTCTAATCCTTTCCTCTCTATGTAGTAGTGTCTCTAACCCTTTCCTCTCTGTAGTAGTGTCTCTAACCCGTTCCGCTCTGTAGTAGTGTCTCTGACCCTTTCCTCTCTGTTGTAGTGTCTCTATCCCTTTCCTCACTGTTGTAGTGTCTCTATCCCTTTCCTCACTGTTGTAGTGTCTCTAACCCTTTCCTCTCTATGTAGTAGTGTCTCTAACCCTTTCCTCTCTGTAGTAGTTTCTCTAATCCTTTCCTCTCTATGTAGTAGTGTCTCTAACCCTTTCCTCTCTGTAGCAGTGTCTCTGACCCTTTCCTCTCTGTTGTAGTGTCTCTATCCCTTTCCTCACTGTTGTAGTGTCTCTATCCCTTTCCTCACTGTTGTAGTGTCTCTAACCCTTTCCTCTCTATGTAGTAGTGTCTCTAACCCTTTCCTCTCTCTATAGTAGTTTCTCTAACCCTTTCCTCTCTTAGTAGTAGTGTCTCTAACCCTTTCCTCTCTGTAGTAGTGTCTCTAACCCTTTCCTCTCTGTTGTAGTGTCTCTAACCCTTTCCTCTCTATGTTGTAGTGTCTCTAACCCTTTCCTCTCTATGTTGTAGTGTCTCTAACCCTTTCCTCTCTGTAGTAGTGTCTCTAACCCTTTCCTCTCTATGTAGTAGTGTCTCTAACCTTTCCTCTATGTATTAGTGTCTCTAACCCGTTCCTCTCTATGTTGTAGTGTCTCTAACCCTTTCCTCTATGTAGTAGTGTCTCTAACCCTTTCCTCTATGTTGTAGTGTCTCTAACCCTTTCCTCTATGTTGTAGTGTCTCTAACCCTTTCCTCTATGTTGTAGTGTCTCTAACCCTTTCCTCTCTATGTTGTAGTGTCTCTAACCCTTTCCTCTCTATGTTGTAGTGTCTCTAACACTTTCCTCTCTGTAGTAGTGTCTCTAACCCTTTCCCCTCCATGTTGTAGTGTCTCTAACCTTTTCCTCTCTTTATCAGTGTCTCTAACCATTTTCTCTCTATGTTGTAGTGTCTCTGACCCTTTCCTCTCTATGTTTTAGTGTCTCTAACCCTTTCCTCTCTGTAGTAGTGTCTCTAACCCGTTCCTCTCTGTAGTAGTGTCTCTGACCCTTTCCTCTCTGTTGTAGTGTCTCTAACCCTTTCCTCTCTGTTGTAGTGTCTCTAACCCTTTCCTCTCTGTTGTAGTGTCTCTAACCCTTTCCTCTCTATGTAGTTGTCTTTAACCCTTTCCTCTCTATGTAGTAGTGTCTCTAACCCTTTCCTCTCTGTAGTAGTTTCTCTAACCCTTTCCTCTCTGTTGTAGTGTCTCTAACCCTTTCTTCTCTGTAGTAATGTCTCTAACCCTTTCCTCTCTAAGTAGTAGTGTCTCTGACCCTTTCCTCTCTGTTGTAGTGTCTCTAACCCTTTCCTCTCTGTTTTTGTGTCTCTAACCCTTTCCTCTCTGTTTTTGTGTCTCTAACCCTTTCCTCTCTGTAGTAGTGTCTCTAAACCTTTCCTCTCTATGTAGTAGTTTCTCTAACCCTTTCCTCTCTTTGTTGTAGTGTCTCTATCCCTTTCCTCTCTATGTAGTAGTGTCTCTAATCCTTTCCTCTCTATGTTTTTGTGTCTCTAACCCTTTCCTCTCTGTAGTAGTGTCTCTAACTCTTTCCTCTCTGTAGTAGTGTCTCTGACCCTTTCCTCTCTGTTGTTGTGTCTCTCACCCTTTCCTCTCTATGTAGTTGTCTCTAACCCTTTCCTCTCTATGTAGTAGTGTCTCTAACCCTTTCCTCTCTGTAGTAGTTTCTCTAATCCTTTCCTCTCTATGTAGTAGTGTCTCTAACCCTTTCCTCTCTGTAGTAGTGTCTCTAACCCGTTCCGCTCTGTAGTAGTGTCTCTAACCCTTTCCTCTCTATGTAGTAGTGTCTCTAACCTTTCCTCTATGTATTAGTGTCTCTAACCCGTTCCTCTCTATGTTGTAGTGTCTCTAACCCTTTCCTCTCTATGTTGTAGTGTCTCTAACCCTTTCCTCTATGTAGTAGTGTCTCTAACCCTTTCCTCTATGTTGTAGTGTCTCTAACCCTTTCCTCTATGTTGTAGTGTCTCTAACCCTTTCCTCTATGTTGTAGTGTCTCTAACCCTTTCCTCTCTATGTTGTAGTGTCTCTAACCCTTTCCTATCTGTAGTAGTGTCTCTAACCCTTTCCTCTCTGTAGTAGTGTCTCTGACCCTTTCCTCTCTGTTGTTGTGTCTCTCACCCTTTCCTCTCTATGTAGTTGTCCTCACTGTTGTAGTGTCTCTATCCCTTTCCTCACTGTTGTAGTGTCTCTAACCCTTTCCTCTCTATGTAGTAGTGTCTCTAACCCTTTCCTGTCTTAGTAGTAGTGTCTCTAACCCTTTCCTCTCTGTAGTAGTTTCTCTAATCCTTTCCTCTCTATGTAGTAGTGTCTCTAACCCTTTCCTCTCTGTAGTAGTGTCTCTAACCCGTTCCGCTCTGTAGTAGTGTCTCTGACCCTTTCCTCTCTGTTGTAGTGTCTCTATCCCTTTCCTCACTGTTGTAGTGTCTCTATCCCTTTCCTCACTGTTGTAGTGTCTCTAACCCTTTCCTCTCTATGTAGTAGTGTCTCTAACCCTTTCCTCTCTGTAGTAGTTTCTCTAATCCTTTCCTCTCTATGTAGTAGTGTCTCTAACCCTTTCCTCTCTGTAGCAGTGTCTCTGACCCTTTCCTCTCTGTTGTAGTGTCTCTATCCCTTTCCTCACTGTTGTAGTGTCTCTATCCCTTTCCTCACTGTTGTAGTGTCTCTAACCCTTTCCTCTCTATGTAGTAGTGTCTCTAACCCTTTCCTCTCTCTATAGTAGTTTCTCTAACCCTTTCCTCTCTTAGTAGTAGTGTCTCTAACCCTTTCCTCTCTGTAGTAGTGTCTCTAACCCTTTCCTCTCTGTTGTAGTGTCTCTAACCCTTTCCTCTCTATGTTGTAGTGTCTCTAACCCTTTCCTCTCTATGTTGTAGTGTCTCTAACCCTTTCTTCTCTGTAGTAGTGTCTCTAACCCTTTCCTCTCTATGTAGTAGTGTCTCTAACCTTTCCTCTATGTATTAGTGTCTCTAACCCGTTCCTCTCTATGTTGTAGTGTCTCTAACCCTTTCCTCTATGTAGTAGTGTCTCTAACCCTTTCCTCTATGTTGTAGTGTCTCTAACCCTTTCCTCTATGTTGTAGTGTCTCTAACCCTTTCCTCTATGTTGTAGTGTCTCTAACCCTTTCCTCTCTATGTTGTAGTGTCTCTAACCCTTTCCTCTCTATGTTGTAGTGTCTCTAACACTTTCCTCTCTGTAGTAGTGTCTCTAACCCTTTCCCCTCCATGTTGTAGTGTCTCTAACCTTTTCCTCTCTTTATCAGTGTCTCTAACCATTTTCTCTCTATGTTGTAGTGTCTCTGACCCTTTCCTCTCTATGTTTTAGTGTCTCTAACCCTTTCCTCTCTGTAGTAGTGTCTCTAACCCGTTCCTCTCTGTAGTAGTGTCTCTGACCCTTTCCTCTCTGTTGTAGTGTCTCTAACCCTTTCCTCTCTGTTGTAGTGTCTCTAACCCTTTCCTCTCTGTTGTAGTGTCTCTAACCCTTTCCTCTCTATGTAGTTGTCTTTAACCCTTTCCTCTCTATGTAGTAGTGTCTCTAACCCTTTCCTCTCTGTAGTAGTTTCTCTAACCCTTTCCTCTCTGTTGTAGTGTCTCTAACCCTTTCTTCTCTGTAGTAATGTCTCTAACCCTTTCCTCTCTAAGTAGTAGTGTCTCTGACCCTTTCCTCTCTGTTGTAGTGTCTCTAACCCTTTCCTCTCTGTTTTTGTGTCTCTAACCCTTTCCTCTCTGTTTTTGTGTCTCTAACCCTTTCCTCTCTGTAGTAGTGTCTCTAAACCTTTCCTCTCTATGTAGTAGTTTCTCTAACCCTTTCCTCTCTTTGTTGTAGTGTCTCTATCCCTTTCCTCTCTATGTAGTAGTGTCTCTAATCCTTTCCTCTCTATGTTTTTGTGTCTCTAACCCTTTCCTCTCTGTAGTAGTGTCTCTAACTCTTTCCTCTCTGTAGTAGTGTCTCTGACCCTTTCCTCTCTGTTGTTGTGTCTCTCACCCTTTCCTCTCTATGTAGTTGTCTCTAACCCTTTCCTCTCTATGTAGTAGTGTCTCTAACCCTTTCCTCTCTGTAGTAGTTTCTCTAATCCTTTCCTCTCTATGTAGTAGTGTCTCTAACCCTTTCCTCTCTGTAGTAGTGTCTCTAACCCGTTCCGCTCTGTAGTAGTGTCTCTAACCCTTTCCTCTCTATGTAGTAGTGTCTCTAACCTTTCCTCTATGTATTAGTGTCTCTAACCCGTTCCTCTCTATGTTGTAGTGTCTCTAACCCTTTCCTCTCTATGTTGTAGTGTCTCTAACCCTTTCCTCTATGTAGTAGTGTCTCTAACCCTTTCCTCTATGTTGTAGTGTCTCTAACCCTTTCCTCTATGTTGTAGTGTCTCTAACCCTTTCCTCTATGTTGTAGTGTCTCTAACCCTTTCCTCTCTATGTTGTAGTGTCTCTAACCCTTTCCTATCTGTAGTAGTGTCTCTAACCCTTTCTTCTCTGTAGTAGTGTCTCTGACCCTTTCCTCTCTGTTGTTGTGTCTCTCACCCTTTCCTCTCTATGTAGTTGTCTCTAACCCTTTCCTCTCTATGTAGTAGTGTCTCTAACCCTTTCCTCTCTGTTGTAGTGTCTCTAACCCTTTCCTCTCTATGTAGTAGTGTCTCTAACCCTTTCCTCTCTGTAGTAGTTTCTCTAATCCTTTCCTCTCTATGTAGTAGTGTCTCTAACCCTTTCCTCTCTATGTAGTAGTGTCTCTAACCCTTTCCTCTCTGTAGTAGTTTCTCTAATCCTTTCCTCTCTATGTAGTAGTGTCTCTAACCCTTTCCTCTCTGTAGTAGTGTCTCTATCCCTTTCCTCTCTATGTAGTAGTGTCTCTAATCCTTTCCTCTCTATGTTTTTGTGTCTCTAACCCTTTCCTATCTGTAGTAGTGTCTCTAACCCTTTCCTCTCTGTAGTAGTGTCTCTGACCCTTTCCTCTCTGTTGTTGTGTCTCTCACCCTTTCCTCTCTATGTAGTTGTCTCTAACCCTTTCCTCTCTATGTAGTAGTGTCTCTAACCCTTTCCTCTCTGTAGTAGTTTCTCTAATCCTTTCCTCTCTATGTAGTAGTGTCTCTAACCCTTTCCTCTCTGTAGTAGAGTCTCTAACACGTTCCGCTCTGTAGTAGTGTCTCTGACCCTTTCCTCTCTGTTGTAGTGTCTCTGACCCTTTCCTCTCTATTGTTGTGTCTCTAACCCTTTCCTCTCTATGTAGTAGTGTCTCTAACTCTTTCCTCTCTGTAGTAGTTTCTCTAATCCTTTCATCTCTATGTAGTAGTGTCTCTAACCCTTTCCTCTCTGTAGTAGTGTCTCTAACCCGTTCCGCTCTGTAGTAGTGTCTCTGACCCTTTCCTCTCTGTTGTAGTGTCTCTATCGCTTTCCTCACTGTTGTAGTGTATCTAACCCGTTCCGCTCTGTAGTAGTGTCTCTGACCCTTTCCTCTCTGTTGTAGTGTCTCTATCCCTTTCCTCACTGTTGTAGTGTCTCTATCCCTTTCCTCACTGTTGTAGTGTCTCTAACCCTTTCCTCTCTATGTAGTAGTGTCTCTAACCCTTTCCTCTCTGTAGTAGTTTCTCTAATCCTTTCCTCTCTATGTAGTAGTGTCTCTAACCCTTTCCTCTCTGTAGTAGTGTCTCTATCCCTTTCCTCTCTATGTAGTAGTGTCTCTAATCCTTTCCTCTCTATGTTTTTGTGTCTCTAACCCTTTCCTCTCTGTAGTAGTTTCTCTAACCCTTTCCTCTCTGTAGTAGTGTCTCTGACCCTTTCCTCTCTGTTGTTGTGTCTCTCACCCTTTCCTCTCTATGTAGTTGTCTCTAACCCTTTCCTCTCTATGTAGTAGTGTCTCTAACCCTTTCCTCTCTGTAGTAGTTTCTCTAATCCTTTCCTCTCTATGTATTAGTGTCTCTAACCCTTTCCTCTCTGTAGTAGTGTCTCTGACCCTTTCCTCTCTGTAGTAGTGTCTCTGACCCTTTCCTCTCTGTTGTTGTGTCTCTCACCCTTTCCTCTCTATGTAGTTGTCTCTAACCCTTTCCTCTCTATGTAGTAGTGTCTCTAACCCTTTCCTCTCTGTAGTAGTTTCTCTAATCCTTTCCTCTCTATGTAGTAGTGTCTCTAACCCTTTCCTCTCTGTAGTAGTGTCTCTAACCCGTTCCGCTCTGTAGTAGTGTCTCTGACCCTTTCCTCTCTGTTGTAGTGTCTCTATCGCTTTCCTCACTGTTGTAGTGTCTCTATCCCTTTCCTCACTGTTGTAGTGTCTCTAACCCTTTCCTCTCTCTGTAGTAGTGTCTCTAACCCGTTCCGCTCTGTAGTAGTGTCTCTGACCCTTTCCTCTCTGTTGTAGTGTCTCTATCCCTTTCCTCACTGTTGTAGTGTCTCTATCCCTTTCCTCACTGTTGTAGTGTCTCTAACCCTTTCCTCTCTATGTAGTAGTGTCTCTAACCCTTTCCTCTCTGTAGTAGTTTCTCTAATCCTTTCCTCTCTATGTAGTAGTGTCTCTAACCATTTCCTCTCTGTAGTTGTGTCTCTATCCCTTTCCTCTCTATGTAGTAGTGTCTCTAATCCTTTCCTCTCTATGTTTTTGTGTCTCTAACCCTTTCCTATCTGTAGTAGTGTCTCTAACCCTTTCCTCTCTGTAGTAGTGTCTCTGACCCTTTCCTCTCTGTTGTTGTGTCTCTCACCCTTTCCTCTCTATGTAGTTGTCTCTAACCCTTTCCTCTCTATGTAGTAGTGTCTCTAACCCTTTCCTCTCTGTAGTAGTTTCTCTAATCCTTTCCTCTCTATGTAGTAGTGTCTCTAACCCTTTCCTCTCTGTAGTAGAGTCTCTAACACGTTCCGCTCTGTAGTAGTGTCTCTGACCCTTTCCTCTCTGTTGTAGTGTCTCTATCCCTTTCCTCACTGTTGTAGTGTCTCTATCCCTTTCCTCACTGTTGTAGTGTCTCTAACCCTTTCCTCTCTATGTAGTAGTGTCTCTAACCCTTTCCTCTCTGTAGTAGTTTCTCTAATCCTTTCCTCTCTATGTAGTAGTGTCTCTAACCCTTTCCTCTCTATGTAGTAGTGTCTCTAACCCTTTCCTCTCTGTAGTAGTGTCTCTATCATTTTCCTCTCTATGTAGTAGTGTCTCTAATCCTTTCCTCTCTATGTTTTTGTGTCTCTAACCCTTTCCTATCTGTAGTAGTGTCTCTAACCCTTTCCTCTCTGTAGTAGTGTCTCTATCCCTTTCCTCACTGTTGTTGTGTCTCTCACCCTTTCCTCTCTATGTAGTAGTGTCTCTAACCCTTTCCTCTCTGTAGTAGTTTCTCTAATCCTTTCCTCTCTATGTAGTAGTGTCTCTAACCCTTTCCTCTCTGTAGTAGAGTCTCTAACACGTTCCGCTCTGTAGTAGTGTCTCTGACCCTTTCCTCTCTGTTGTAGTGTCTCTATCCCTTTCCTCACTGTTGTAGTGTCTCTATCCCTTTCCTCACTGTTGTAGTGTCTCTAACCCTTTCCTCTCTATGTAGTAGTGTCTCTAACCCTTTCCTCTCTCTATAGTAGTTTCTCTAACCCTTTCCTCTCTTAGTAGTAGTGTCTCTAACCCTTTCCTCTCTGTAGTAGTGTCTCTAACCCTTTCCTCTCTGTTGTAGTGTCTCTAACCCTTTCCTCTCTGTAGTAGTGTCTCTAACCCTTTCCTCTCTATGTAGTAGTGTCTCTAACCTTTCCTCTATGTATTAGTGTCTCTAACCCGTTCCTCTCTATGTTGTAGTGTCTCTAACCCTTTCCTCTCTATGTTGTAGTGTCTCTAACCCTTTCCTCTATGTAGTAGTGTCTCTAACCCTTTCCTCTATGTTGTAGTGTCTCTAACCCTTTCCTCTATGTTGTAGTGTCTCTAACCCTTTCCTCTATGTTGTAGTGTCTCTAACCCTTTCCTCTCTATGTTGTAGTGTCTCTAACCCTTTCCTCTCTATGTTGTAGTGTCTCTAACCCTTTCCTCTCTGTAGTAGTGTCTCTATCATTTTCCTCTCTATGTAGTAGTGTCTCTAATCCTTTCCTCTCTATGTTTTTGTGTCTCTAACCCTTTCCTATCTGTAGTAGTGTCTCTAACCCTTTCCTCTCTGTAGTAGTGTCTCTATCCCTTTCCTCACTGTTGTTGTGTCTCTCACCCTTTCCTCTCTATGTAGTAGTGTCTCTAACCCTTTCCTCTCTGTAGTAGTTTCTCTAATCCTTTCCTCTCTATGTAGTAGTGTCTCTAACCCTTTCCTCTCTGTAGTAGAGTCTCTAACACGTTCCGCTCTGTAGTAGTGTCTCTGACCCTTTCCTCTCTGTTGTAGTGTCTCTATCCCTTTCCTCACTGTTGTAGTGTCTCTATCCCTTTCCTCACTGTTGTAGTGTCTCTAACCCTTTCCTCTCTATGTAGTAGTGTCTCTAACCCTTTCCTCTCTCTATAGTAGTTTCTCTAACCCTTTCCTCTCTTAGTAGTAGTGTCTCTAACCCTTTCCTCTCTGTAGTAGTGTCTCTAACCCTTTCCTCTCTGTTGTAGTGTCTCTAACCCTTTCCTCTCTGTAGTAGTGTCTCTAACCCTTTCCTCTCTATGTAGTAGTGTCTCTAACCTTTCCTCTATGTATTAGTGTCTCTAACCCGTTCCTCTCTATGTTGTAGTGTCTCTAACCCTTTCCTCTCTATGTTGTAGTGTCTCTAACCCTTTCCTCTATGTAGTAGTGTCTCTAACCCTTTCCTCTATGTTGTAGTGTCTCTAACCCTTTCCTCTATGTTGTAGTGTCTCTAACCCTTTCCTCTATGTTGTAGTGTCTCTAACCCTTTCCTCTCTATGTTGTAGTGTCTCTAACCCTTTCCTCTCTATGTTGTAGTGTCTCTAACACTTTCCTCTCTGTAGTAGTGTCTCTAACCCTTTCCCCTCCATGTTGTAGTGTCTCTAACCTTTTCCTCTCTTTAGTAGTGTCTCTAACCCTTTTCTCTCTATGTTGTAGTGTCTCTAACCCTTTCCTCTCTATGTTGTAGTGTCTCTAACCCTTTCCTATCTGTTGTAGTGTCTCTAACCCTTTCCTCTCTATGTTTTAGTGTCTCTGACCCTTTCCTCTCTGTTGTAGTGTCTCTGACCCTTTCCTCTCTATGTTTTAGTGTCTCTAACCCTTTCCTCTCTGTAGTAGTGTCTCTAACCCGTTCCTCTCTGTAGTAGTGTCTCTGACCCTTCCTCTCTGTTGTAGTGTCTCTAACCCTTTCCTCTCTGTTGTAGTGTCTCTAACCCTTTCCTCTCTATGTAGTTGTCTTTAACCCTTTCCTCTCTATGTAGTAGTGTCTCTAACCCTTTCCTCTCTGTAGTAGTTTCTCTAACCCTTTCCTCTCTGTTGTAGTGTCTCTAACCCTTTCTTCTCTGTAGTAATGTCTCTAACCCTTTCCTCTCTAAGTAGTAGTGTCTCTGACCCTTTCCTCTCTGTTGTAGTGTCTCTAACCCTTTCCTCTCTGTTTTTGTGTCTCTAACCCTTTCCTCTCTGTTTTTGTGTCTCTAACCCTTTCCTCTCTGTAGTAGTGTCTCTAAACCTTTCCTCTCTATGTAGTAGTTTCTCTAACCCTTTCCTCTCTTTGTTGTATTGTCTCTATCCCTTTCCTCTCTATGTAGTAGTGTCTCTAATCCTTTCCTCTCTATGTTTTTGTGTCTCTAACCCTTTCCTCTCTGTAGTAGTGTCTCTAACCCTTTCCTCTCTGTAGTAGTGTCTCTGACCCTTTCCTCTCTGTTGTTGTGTCTCTCACCCTTTCCTCTCTATGTAGTTGTCTCTAACCCTTTCCTCTCTATGTAGTAGTGTCTCTAACCCTTTCCTCTCTGTAGTAGTTTCTCTAATCCTTTCCTCTCTATGTAGTAGTGTCTCTAACCCTTTCCTCTCTGTAGTAGTGTCTCTAACCCGTTCCGCTCTGTAGTAGTGTCTCTGACCCTTTCCTCTCTGTTGTAGTGTCTCTATCCCTTTCCTCACTGTTGTAGTGTCTCTATCCCTTTCCTCACTGTTGTAGTGTCTCTAACCCTTTCCTCTCTATGTAGTAGTGTCTCTAACCCTTTCCTCTCTGTAGTAGTTTTTCTAATCCTTTCCTCTCTATGTAGTAGTGTCTCTAACCCTTTCCTCTCTGTAGTAGTGTCTCTAACCCGTTCCGCTCTGTAGTAGTGTCTCTGACCCTTTCCTCTCTGTTGTAGTGTCTCTATCCCTTTCCTCACTGTTGTAGTGTCTCTATCCCTTTCCTCACTGTTGTAGTGTCTCTAACCCTTTCCTCTCTATGTAGTAGTGTCTCTAACCCTTTCCTCTCTCTATAGTAGTTTCTCTAACCCTTTCCTCTCTTAGTAGTAGTGTCTCTAACCCTTTCCTCTCTGTAGTAGTGTCTCTAACCCTTTCCTCTCTGTTGTAGTGTCTCTAACCCTTTCCTCTCTATGTTGTAGTGTCTCTAACCCTTTCCTCTCTATGTTGTAGTGTCTCTAACCCTTTCCTCTCTGTAGTAGTGTCTCTAACCCTTTCCTCTCTATGTAGTAGTGTCTCTAACCTTTCCTCTATGTATTAGTGTCTCTATCCCGTTCCTCTCTATGTTGTAGTGTCTCTAACCCTTTCCTCTCTATGTTGTAGTGTCTCTAACCCTTTCCTCTATGTAGTAGTGTCTCTAACCCTTTCCTCTATGTTGTAGTGTCTCTAACCCTTTCCTCTATGTTGTTGTGTCTCTAACCCTTTCCTCTCTATGTTGTAGTGTCTCTAACCCTTTCCTCTCTATGTTGTAGTGTCTCTAACCCTTTCCTCTCTGTAGTAGTTTCTCTAACCCTTTCCTCTCTGTTGTAGTGTCTCTAACCCTTTCTTCTCTGTAGTAATGTCTCTAACCCTTTCCTCTCTAAGTAGTAGTGTCTCTGACTCTTTCCTCTCTGTTGTAGTGTCTCTAACCCTTTCCTCTCTGTTTTTGTGTCTCTAACCCTTTCCTCTCTGTTTTTGTGTCTCTAACCCTTTCCTCTCTGTAGTAGTGTCTCTAAACCTTTCCTCTCTATGTAGTAGTTTCTCTAACCCTTTCCTCTCTTTGTTGTATTGTCTCTATCCCTTTCCTCTCTATGTAGTAGTGTCTCTAACCCTTTCCTCTCTGTTTTTGTGTCTCTAACCCTTTCCTCTCTGTAGTAGTGTCTCTAACCCTTTCCTCTCTGTAGTAGTGTCTCTGACTCTTTCCTCTCTGTTGTTGTGTCTCTCACCCTTTCCTCTCTATGTAGTTGTCTCTAACCCTTTCCTCTCTATGTAGTAGTGTCTCTAACCCTTTCCTCTCTGTAGTAGTTTCTCTAATCCTTTCCTCTCTATGTAGTAGTGTCTCTAACCCTTTCCTCTCTGTAGTAGTGTCTCTAACCCGTTCCGCTCTGTAGTAGTGTCTCTGACCCTTTCCTCTCTGTTGTAGTGTCTCTAACCCGTTCCGCTCTGTAGTAGTGTCTCTGACCCTTTCCTCTCTGTTGTAGTGTCTCTATCCCTTTCCTCACTGTTGTAGTGTCTCTATCCCTTTCCTCACTGTTGTAGTGTCTCTAACCCTTTCCTCTCTATGTAGTAGTGTCTCTAACCCTTTCCTCTCTCTATAGTAGTTTCTCTAACCCTTTCCTCTCTTTGTAGTAGTGTCTCTAACCCTTTCCTCTCTGTAGTAGTGTCTCTAACCCTTTCCTCTCTGTTGTAGTGTCTCTAACCCTTTCCTCTCTATGTTGTAGTGTCTCTAACCCTTTCCTCTCTATGTTGTAGTGTCTCTAACCCTTTCCTCTCTGTAGTAGTGTCTCTAACCCTTTCCTCTCTATGTAGTAGTGTCTCTAACCTTTCCTCTATGTATTAGTGTCTCTATCCCGTTCCTCTCTATGTTGTAGTGTCTCTAACCCTTTCCTCTCTATGTTGTAGTGTCTCTAACCCTTTCCTCTATGTAGTAGTGTCTCTAACCCTTTCCTCTATGTTGTAGTGTCTCTAACCCTTTCCTCTATGTTGTTGTGTCTCTAACCCTTTCCTCTCTATGTTGTAGTGTCTCTAACCCTTTCCTCTCTATGTTGTAGTGTCTCTAACACTTTCCTCTCTGTAGTAGTGTCTCTAACCCTTTCCCCTCCATGTTGTAGTGTCTCTAACCTTTTCCTCTCTTTAGTAGTGTCTCTAACCCTTTTCTCTCTATGTAGTAGTGTCTCTAACCCTTTCCTCTCTGTAGTAGTTTCTCTAATCCTTTCCTCTCTATGTAGTAGTGTCTCTAACCCTTTCCTCTCTGTAGTAGAGTCTCTAACACGTTCCGCTCTGTAGTAGTGTCTCTGACCCTTTCCTCTCTGTTGTAGTGTCTCTATCCCTTTCCTCACTGTTGTAGTGTCTCTATCCCTTTCCTCACTGTTGTAGTGTCTCTAACCCTTTCCTCTCTATGTAGTAGTGTCTCTAACCCTTTCCTCTCTCTATAGTAGTTTCTCTAACCCTTTCCTCTCTTAGTAGTAGTGTCTCTAACCCTTTCCTCTCTGTAGTAGTGTCTCTAACCCTTTCCTCTCTGTTGTAGTGTCTCTAACCCTTTCCTCTCTGTAGTAGTGTCTCTAACCCTTTCCTCTCTATGTAGTAGTGTCTCTAACCTTTCCTCTATGTATTAGTGTCTCTAACCCGTTCCTCTCTATGTTGTAGTGTCTCTAACCCTTTCCTCTCTATGTTGTAGTGTCTCTAACCCTTTCCTCTATGTAGTAGTGTCTCTAACCCTTTCCTCTATGTTGTAGTGTCTCTAACCCTTTCCTCTATGTTGTAGTGTCTCTAACCCTTTCCTCTATGTTGTAGTGTCTCTAACCCTTTCCTCTCTATGTTGTAGTGTCTCTAACCCTTTCCTCTCTATGTTGTAGTGTCTCTAACACTTTCCTCTCTGTAGTAGTGTCTCTAACCCTTTCCCCTCCATGTTGTAGTGTCTCTAACCTTTTCCTCTCTTTAGTAGTGTCTCTAACCCTTTTCTCTCTATGTTGTAGTGTATCTAACCCTTTCCTCTCTATGTTGTAGTGTCTCTAACCCGTTCCTCTCTGTAGTAGTGTCTCTGACCCTTCCTCTCTGTTGTAGTGTCTCTAACCCTTTCCTCTCTGTTGTAGTGTCTCTAACCCTTTCCTCTCTATGTAGTTGTCTTTAACCCTTTCCTCTCTATGTAGTAGTGTCTCTAACCCTTTCCTCTCTGTAGTAGTTTCTCTAACCCTTTCCTCTCTGTTGTAGTGTCTCTAACCCTTTCTTCTCTGTAGTAATGTCTCTAACCCTTTCCTCTCTAAGTAGTAGTGTCTCTGACCCTTTCCTCTCTGTTGTAGTGTCTCTAACCCTTTCCTCTCTGTTTTTGTGTCTCTAACCCTTTCCTCTCTGTTTTTGTGTCTCTAACCCTTTCCTCTCTGTAGTAGTGTCTCTAAACCTTTCCTCTCTATGTAGTAGTTTCTCTAACCCTTTCCTCTCTTTGTTGTAGTGTCTCTATCCCTTTCCTCTCTATGTAGTAGTGTCTCTAATCCTTTCCTCTCTATGTTTTTGTGTCTCTAACCCTTTCCTCTCTGTAGTAGTGTCTCTAACCCTTTCCTCTCTGTAGTAGTGTCTCTGACCCTTTCCTCTCTGTTGTTGTGTCTCTCACCCTTTCCTCTCTATGTAGTTGTCTCTAACCCTTTCCTCTCTGTAGTAGTGTCTCTAACCCTTTCCTCTCTGTAGTAGTTTCTCTAATCCTTTCCTCTCTATGTAGTAGTGTCTCTAACCCTTTCCTCTCTGTAGTAGTGTCTCTAACCCGTTCCGCTCTGTAGTAGTGTCTCTGACCCTTTCCTCTCTGTTGTAGTGTCTCTATCCTTTCCTCACTGTTGTAGTGTCTCTATCCCTTTCCTCACTGTTGTAGTGTCTCTAACCCTTTCCTCTCTATGTAGTAGTGTCTCTAACCCTTTCCTCTCTGTAGTAGTTTCTCTAATCCTTTCCTCTCTATGTAGTAGTGTCTCTAACCCTTTCCTCTCTGTAGTAGTGTCTCTAACCCGTTCCGCTCTGTAGTAGTGTCTCTGACCCTTTCCTCTCTGTTGTAGTGTCTCTATCCCTTTCCTCACTGTTGTAGTGTCTCTATCCCTTTCCTCACTGTTGTAGTGTCTCTAACCCTTTCCTCTCTATGTAGTAGTGTCTCTAACCCTTTCCTCTCTCTATAGTAGTTTCTCTAACCCTTTCCTCTCTTAGTAGTAGTGTCTCTAACCCTTTCCTCTCTGTAGTAGTGTCTCTAACCCTTTCCTCTCTATGTTGTAGTGTCTCTAACCCTTTCCTCTCTATGTTGTAGTGTCTCTAACCCTTTCCTCTCTATGTTGTAGTGTCTCTAACCCTTTCCTCTCTGTAGTAGTGTCTCTAACCCTTTCCTCTCTATGTAGTAGTGTCTCTAACCTTTCCTCTATGTATTAGTGTCTCTATCCCGTTCCTCTCTATGTTGTAGTGTCTCTAACCCTTTCCTCTCTATGTTGTAGTGTCTCTAACCCTTTCCTCTATGTAGTAGTGTCTCTAACCCTTTCCTCTATGTTGTAGTGTCTCTAACCCTTTCCTCTATGTTGTTGTGTCTCTAACCCTTTCCTCTCTATGTTGTAGTGTCTCTAACCCTTTCCTCTCTATGTTGTAGTGTCTCTAACACTTTCCTCTCTGTAGTAGTGTCTCTAACCCTTTCCCCTCCATGTTGTAGTGTCTCTAACCTTTTCCTCTCTTTAGTAGTGTCTCTAACCCTTTTCTCTCTATGTTGTAGTGTCTCTAACCCTTTCCTCTCTATGTTGTAGTGTCTCTAACCCTTTCCTATCTGTTGTAGTGTCTCTAACCCTTTCCTCTCTATGTTTTAGTGTCTCTGACCCTTTCCTCTCTGTTGTAGTGTCTCTGACCCTTTCCTCTCTATGTTTTAGTGTCTCTAACCCTTTCCTCTCTGTAGTAGTGTCTCTAACCCGTTCCTCTCTGTAGTAGTGTCTCTGACCCTTTCCTCTCTGTTGTAGTGTCTCTAACCCTTTCCTCTCTGTTGTAGTGTCTCTAACCCTTTCCTCTCTATGTAGTTGTCTTTAACCCTTTCCTCTCTATGTAGTAGTGTCTCTAACCCTTTCCTCTCTGTAGTAGTTTCTCTAACCCTTTCCTCTCTGTTGTAGTGTCTCTAACCCTTTCTTCTCTGTAGTAATGTCTCTAACACTTTCCTCTCTATGTTGTAGTGTCAGGTCGCAGTTGTAAATGAGAACTTGTTCTCAACTGGCTTACCTGGTTAAATAAAGGTGAAATAAAAAAATAAAAATAAAAAAAACAAAAAATAGTGTCTCTAACCCTTTCCTCTCTATGTAGTAGTGTCTCTAACCCTTCCTCTCTATGTTGTAGTGTCTCTAACCCTTTCCTCTCTGTTGTAGTGTCTCTAACCCTTTCCTCTCTATGTTGTAGTGTCTCTAACCCGTTCCTCTCTGTTGTAGTGTCTCTAACCCTTTCCTCTCACTGTAGTAGTGTCTCTGACCCT
Source organism: Coregonus lavaretus (assembly GCF_964263955.1). NCBI lineage: Eukaryota > Metazoa > Chordata > Actinopteri > Salmoniformes > Salmonidae > Coregonus > Coregonus lavaretus. The sequence goes on from NC_139990.1 coordinate 39,477,904, forward strand.
TTCCTCTCTGTTGTAGTGTCTCTAACCCTTTCCTCTCTGTTGTAGTGTCTCTAACCCTTTCCTCTCTATGTAGTATTGTCTCTAACCCTTTCCTCTCTATGTTTTAGTGTCTCTAACCCTTTCCTCTCTATGTTGTAGTGTCTCTAACCCTTTCCTCTCTAAGTAGTAGTGTATCTGACCCTTTCCTCTCTGTTGTAGTGTCTCTAACCCTTTCCTCTCTGTTTTTGTGTCTCTAACCCTTTCCTCTCTGTAGTAGTGTCTCTAAACCTTTCCTCTCTATGTAGTAGTTTCTCTAACCCTTTCCTCTCTTTGTTGTAGTGTCTCTATCCCTTTCCTCTCTATGTAGTAGTGTCTCTAATCCTTTCCTCTCTATGTTTTTGTGTCTCTAACCCTTTCCTCTCTGTAGTAGTGTCTCTAACCCTTTCCTCTCTGTAGTAGTGTCTCTGACCCTTTCCTCTCTGTTGTTGTGTCTCTCACCCTTTCCTCTCTATGCAGTTGTCTCTAACCCTTTCCTCTCTGTAGTAGTTTCTCTAATCCTTTCCTCTCTATGTAGTAGTGTCTCTAACCCTTTCCTCTCTGTAGTAGTGTCTCTAACCCGTTCCGCTCTGTAGTAGTGTCTCTAACCCTTTCCTCTCTGTTGTAGTGTCTCTGACCCTTTCCTCTCTGTTGTAGTGTCTCTATCCCTTTCCTCACTGTTGTAGTGTCTCTATCCCTTTCCTCACTGTTGTAGTGTCTCTAACCCTTTCCTCTCTATGTAGTAGTGTCTCTAACCCTTTCCTCTCTCTATAGTAGTTTCTCTAACCCTTTCCTCTCTTAGTAGTAGTGTCTCTAACCCTTTCCTCTCTGTAGTAGTGTCTCTAACCCTTTCCTCTCTGTTGTAGTGTCTCTAACCCTTTCCTCTCTATTTTGTAGTGTCTCTAACCCTTTCCTCTCTATGTTGTAGTGTCTCTAACCCTTTCCTCTCTGTAGTAGTGTCTCTAACCCTTTCCTCTCTATGTAGTAGTGTCTCTAACCTTTCCTCTATGTATTTGTGTCTCTAACCCTTTCCTCTCTATGTTTTAGTGTCTCTAACCCTTTCCTCTATGTAGTAGTGTCTCTAACCCTTTCCTCTATGTTGTAGTGTCTCTAACCCTTTCCTCTATGTTGTAGTGTCTCTAACCCTTTCCTCTATGTTGTAGTGTCTCTAACCCTTTCCTCTCTATGTTGTAGTGTCTCTAACCCTTTCCTCTCTATGTTGTAGTGTCTCTAACCCTTTATTCTCTGTAGTAGTGTCTCTAACCCTTTCCTCTCCATGTTGTAGTGTCTCTAACCTTTTCCTCTCTTTAGTAGTGTCTCTAACCCTTTTCTCTCTATGTTGTAGTGTTTCTAACCCTTTCCTCTCTATGTTGTAGTGTCTCTAACCCTTTCCTATCTGTTGTAGTGTCTCTAACCCTTTCCTCTCTATGTTTTAGTGTCTCTGACCCTTTCCTCTCTGTTGTAGTGTCTCTAATCCTTTCCTCTCTATGTTTTAGTGTCTCTAACCCTTTCCTCTCTGTAGTAGTGTCTCTAACCCTTTCCTCTCTGTAGTAGTGTCTCTAACCCGTTCCTCTCTGTAGTAGTGTCTCTGACCCTTTCCTCTCTGTTGTAGTGTCTCTAACCCTTTCCTCTCTGTTGTAGTGTCTCTAACCCTTTCCTCTCTATGTAGTTGTCTTCAACCCTTTTCCTCTCTATGTAGTAGTGTCTCTAACCCTTTCCTCTCTGTTTTAGTGTCTCTAACCCTTTCCTCTCTGTAGTAGTGTTTCTAACCATTTCCTCTCTATGTTGTAGTGTCTCTAACCCTTTCCTCTCTGTTGTAGTGTCTCTAACCATTTCCTCTTTATGTTGTAGTGTCTCTAACCCTTTCCTCTCTGTTGTAGTGTCTCTAACCCTTTCCTCTCACTGTAGTAGTGTCTCTGACCCTTTCCTCTCTGTTGTAGTGTCTCTAACCCTTTCCGCTCTGTTGTACTGTCTCTAACCCTTTCCTCTCTAGGTAGTAGTGTCTCTAACCCAGGGGTGTCAAACTCATTTTAGTTCAGGGGCCACATGGAGGAAAATCTATTCCCAAGTGGGCCGGACCGGAAAAATCATGGTATATATAACTTAAAAACAACAACTTCAGAGTGTTTTCTTTGTTTTAATACGATCAACATACAACATAAAGCTGGAGCCTGAGGACAGTGTGTCCAAAATAGTACAAGTACAACATCACTATTAATCATAAAACACGTCAAGTTTATTTGAAAATTCTAAAGAAAAAGAACACAAACACACAATGCCTCAGTGATTAACAGAACTGTTTCACAGATCACAGAACTATATCAAGGGGTCATTTCTCAGGCAGAAATGTAGATAAAAAGAATGAAATCCTGTTCCCCAAACAAGTGCAAGAACCACAGAGTCAAGAATAGGTTAAATATACAAATAAAATAAAAACAATTAAAAACAATAGCACATCAACATAAAAATATATAAACATAAAGCTGGAGCCTGAGGACAGTGTGTCCAAAAGCACAACATCACTATTAATCATAAAACACCTCAAGTTATTTGAAAGTTCTGAGGACAAATAACACACAAACACACAATGCCTCAGTGATTCACAGAAGTATATCACAGATCACAGAACTATATCAGGGTGTCTCATGTAGCACTTTAAGTGGGGTTGCATAGTTTATTTGACTCCTGATACCTGGCATCTTTTAGCTTTCACCAGCGCATCAATATCAGGCGTCACATCCTGAGTGGCAGCCAACTTCAGGATGTGATTCAAGTGCTTGTGCGTGAGCCTTGAGCGCAGCTTTGTTTTATTTATGCTCATTACAGAGAAAACTTGCTCACAAAGATATGTGGTTCCAAACATGCACAACAGTTTTGCAGCGAGGGCTGTCAAGTTGGGGTAACCTGGCAAGAGATTCTGATTAAATGTGTCCAAGCCAGCTGCGGCAAATTTGCCCTTCAAATCCGAGTCACACTGCAAGTCTATTTCAAGTTGGATGCTGACGGGCAGATCAAAGGGATTCACGGTGAATGGCGAGCAAAAAACGTTGAAGTCTTTCTCCAGTTCACCAAAAATCTGAAAGCGTTGCTCAAACTCCCGTAACAGTTCCGTTATTTTATCAGACCGCTTCATGTCTGCCACATGTTGGGTCGCGCACACATTTTTCAGACAGGGGAAGTGAGCTGCATCACCACCGGCAAGTTGCGTCTCCCACAATGACAGCTTCAACTTGAAAGAACGTATGCTGTCATAATACTGCGTGACAACTTTGTTGCGCCCTTGCAGCTGTTTGTTCAAGTTATTCAGGTGCTCTGTAACATCCACCATAAATGCAAGGTCCTGCATCCATTCTGCGGAATGGAATTCTAACACTGGTTTGCCCTTTTCTTCCATGAACTGTTCAATTTCTTCTCGTAAATCAAAGAAACGCCTCAGCACCTCGGCTTAACCATCTTACCTCAGTGTGGTATGGCAGGCCATAGATGTGGTCTTTCTCTCTGAGAAGGCTGTCAAACTGACGATGATTCAGGCTTCTGGATCGGATGAAATTAACAGTTTGGATGACCACCTTCATGACGTTATCCATCTTTAATGACTTGCAACACAAAGCCTCCTGGTGCAAAATACAGTGAAAAGTCAAAAAATCACGTCCTCCATTTGCAGATTGCACTTTCTCTCTGAACTTTGTCACAACGCCTGCTTTTTTCCCGATCATTGAGGGCGCACCATCTGTAGCCAGGCTGACAGCGCGGGACCAGTCCACTCCGACCCTGTCCAGCGCGCCGACGAGTGCGGTACAAATATCAGCTGCTGTCGTTGTACAGTGGGGAAAAAAAGTATTTAGTCAGCCACCAATTGTGCAAGTTCTCCCACTTAAAAAGATGAGAGAGGCCTGTAATTTTCATCATAGGTACACGTCAACTATGACTGACAAATTGAGGGAAAAAAATCCAGAAAATCACATTGTAGGATTTTTAATGAATTTATTTGCAAATTATGGTGGAAAATAAGTATTTGGTCACCTACAAACAAGCAAGATTTCTGGCTCTCACAGACATGTAACTTCTTCTTTAAGAGGCTCCTCTGTCCTCCACTCGTTACCTGTATTAATGGCACCTGTTTGAACTTGTTATCAGCATAAAAGACACCTGTCCACAACCTCAAACAGTCACACTCCAAACTCCACTATGGCCAAGACCAAAGAGCTGTCAAAGGACACCAGAAACAAAATTGTAGACCTGCACCAGGCTGGGAAGACTGAATCTGCAATAGGTAAGCAGCTTGGTTTGAAGAAATCAACTGTGGGAGCAATTATTAGGAAATGGAAGACATACAAGACCACTGATAATCTCCCTCGATCTGGGGCTCCACGCAAGATCTCACCCTGTCGGGTCAAAATGATCACAAGAACGGTGAGCAAAAATCCCAGAACCACACGGGGGGACCTAGTGAATGACCTGCAGAGAGCTGGGACCAAAGTAACAAAGCCTACCATCAGTAACACACTACGCCGCCAGGGACTCAAATCCTGCAGTGCAAGACGTGTCCCCCTGCTTAAGCCAGTACATGTCCAGGCCCGTCTGAAGTTTGCTAGAGTGCATTTGGATGATCCAGAAGAGGATTGGGAGAATGTCATATGGTCAGATGAAACCAAAGTAGAACCTTTTGGTAAAAACTCAACTCGTCGTGTTTGGAGGACAAAGAATGCTGAGTTGCATCCAAAGAACACCATACCTTCTGTGAAGCATGGGGGTGGAAACATCATGCTTTGGGGCTGTTTTTCTGCAAAGGGACCAGGACGACTGATCCGTGTAAAGGAAAGAATGAATGGGGCCATGTATCGTGAGATTTTGAGTGAAAACCTCCTTCCATCAGCAAGGGCATTGAAGATGAAACGTGGCTGGGTCTTTCAGCATGACAATGATCCCAAACACACTTCCCGGGCAACGAAGGAGTGGCTTCGTAAGAAGCATTTCAAGGTCCTGGAGTGGCCTAGCCAGTCTCCAGATCTCAACCCCATAGAAAATCTTTGGAGGGAGTTGAAAGTCTGTGTTGCCCAGCGACAGCCCCAAAACATCACTGCTCTAGAGGAGATCTGCATGGAGGAATGGGCCAAAATACCAGCAACAGTGTGTGAAAACCTTGTGAAGACTTACAGAAAACATTTGACCTGAGTCATTGCCAATAAAGGGTATATAACAAAGTATTGAGAAACTTTTGTTATTGACCAAATACTTATTTTCCACCATAATTAGCAAATAAATTCATTAAAAATCCTACAATGTGATTTTCTGGATTTTTCTTTCTCATTTTGTCTGTCATAGTTGACGTGTACCTATGATGAAAATTACAGGCCTCTCTCATCTTTTTAAGTGGGAGAACTTGCACAATTGGTGGCTGACTAAATACTTTTTTTCCCCCACTGTATCTGTCATCGGCACCAACTCCACGAACTCCTCGGTGACGGTCAATGTGTCATCAACTCCGCGGATGAAAATGGCCAGTTGTGCAACATCTGTTATGTCCGTGCTTTCATAAATTGCAACCGAAAACGCAATAAATGACTTTACTTTTTGCTTCAACTGGCTGTCCAAATCCACTGAAAGATCGGAAATCCTGTCTGCAACTGTGTTTCTTGTCAGGCTGATATTTACAAAAGCCTGACGCTTTTCAGGGCACACAATCTCCACTGCCTTTATCATGCATGTTTTTACAAATTCACCCTCACTAAATGGTTTTGAAGCCACTGCGATTTCATTAGCAATGAGGTAGCTAGCTTTCACTGCAGCGTCACTGATGTCTCGGCTGTGAGTAAACACAGACTTGACCTACTTGCTCTGCCCCGGTATAAACAGTTTGCTTGCTTAACACAATTGCTATTGCGCCATCCAGTGGACGCAATTGGAACAGCAGTTTATTTTATTGAAAAATTGCAGCGCATTTTTATATTTTACAAAATCATCTCGCGGGCCGGATTAAACCCGTTTGCGGGCCTGATCTGGCCCGCGGGCCGGACGTTTGACACCCCTGCTCTAACCCTTTCCTCTCTACGTTCCTCTCTATGTAGTAGTGTCTCTGACCCTTTCCTTTCTGTTGTAGTGTCTCTAACCCTTTCCTCTCTGTTGTAGTGTCTCTAACCCTTGCCTCTCTCTGTTGTAGTGTCTCTAACAATTTCCTCTATGTTGTAGTGTCTCTGACCCTTTCCTCTATGTTGTAGTGTCTACAACCCTTTCCTCTCTATGTAGTAGTGTCTCTAACCCTTTCCTCTCTATGTAGTAGTGTCTCTAACCCTTTCCTCTCTATGTAGTAGTATCTCTATCCCTTTCCTCTCTATGTTTTAGTGTCTCTAACCCTTTCCTCTCTGTAGTAGTGTCTCTAACCCTTTCCTCTCTGTAGTAGTGTCTCTGACCCTTTCCTCTCTGTTGTAGTGTCTCTAACCCTTTCCTCTCTATGTAGTAGTTTCTCTATCCCTTTCCTCTCTTTGTTGTAGTGTCTCTATCCCTTTCCTCTCTATGTAGTAGTGTCTCTAATCCTTTCCTCTCTATGTTTTACTGTCTCTAACCCTTTCCTCTCTGTAGTAGTGTCTCTAACCCTTTCCTCTCTGTAGTAGTGTCTCTAACCCTTTCCTCTCTGTAGTAGTGTCTCTAACCTGTTCCTCTCTGTATGTAGTAGTGTCTCTGACCCTTTCCTCTCTGTTGTAGTGTCTCTATCCCTTTCTTCTCTGTTGTAGTGTCTCTAACCCTTTCCTCTCTATGTAGTTGTCTCTAACCCTTTCCTCTCTGTAGTACTTTCTCTAACACTTTCCTCTCTGTAGTAGTGTCTCTAACCCTTTCCTCTCTGTAGTAGTGTCTCTAACCCTTTCCTCTCTGTTGTAGTGTCTCTAACCCTTTCCTCTCTGTTGTAGTGTCTCTAACCCTTTCCTCTCTGTTGTACTGTCTCTAACCCTTTCCTCTCTATGTAGTAGTGTCTCTAATCCTTTCCTCTCTATGTTTTAGTGTCTCTAACCTTTTCCTCTCTGTAGTAGTGTCTCTAACCCTTTCCTCTCTGTAGTAGGGTATCTGACCCTTTCCTCTCTGTTGTAGTGTCTCTAACCCTTTCCTCTCTATGTAGTTGTCTCTAACCCTTTCCTCTCTATGTAGTAGTGTCTCTAACCCTTTCCTCTCTGTAGTAGTTTCTATAACCCTTTCCTCTCTATGTAGTAGTGTCTCTAACCCTTTCATCTCTGTTGTAGTTTCTTTAACCCTTTCCTCTCTATGTTGTAATGTCTCTAACCCTTTCCTCTCTGTAGTAGTGTCTCTAACCCTTTCCTCTCTATGTCGTAGTGTCTCTAACCTTTCCTCTATGTATTAGTGTCTCTAACCCTTTCCTCTCTATGTTGTAGTGTCTCTAACCCTTTCCTCTCTATGTTGTAGTGTCTCTACCCATTCATCTCTATGTTGTAGTGTCTCTAACCCTTTCCTCTCTATGTTGTAGTGTCTCTAACCCTTTCCTCTCTATGTTGTAATGTCTCTAACCCTTTCCTCTATGTATTAGTGTCTCTAACCCTTTCCTCTCTGTTGTAGTGTCTCTAACCCTTTCCTCTCTATGTTGTAGTGTCTCTACCCATTCATCTCTATGTTGTAGTGTCTCTAACCCTTTCCTCTCTGTAGTAGGGTCTCTAACCCTTTCCTCTCTGTAGTAGTGTCTCTACCCTTTCCTCTCTGTAGTAGTGTCTCTAACCCTTTCTTCTCAATGTTGTAGTGTCTCTAACCCTTTCCTCTCTGTAGTAGTGTCTCTAACATTTTCCTCTCTATGTTGTAGTGTCTCTAACCCTTTCCTCTCTGTTGTAGTGTCTCTAACCCTTTCCTCTCTGTTATAGTATCTCTAAACCTTGCCTCTCTCTGTTGTAGTGTCTCTAACCCTTTCCTCTCTGTGTTGTAGTTTCTCTAACCCTTTCCTCTCTATGTTGTAATGTCTCTAACCCTTTCCTCTCTATGTAGTAGTTTCTCTAACCCTTTCCTCTCTTTGTTGTAGTGTCTCTAACCCTTTCCTCTCTATGTAGTAGTGTCTCTAATCCTTTCCTCTCTATGTTTTAGTGTCTCTAACCTTTTCCTCTCTGTAGTAGTGTCTCTAACCCTTTCCTCTCTGTAGTAGTGTCTCTAACCCGTTCCTCTCTGTTGTAGTGTATCTGACCCTTTCCTCTCTGTTGTAGTGTCTCTAACCCTTTCCTCTCTGTTGTAGTGTCTCTAACCCTTTCCTCGCTATGTAGTTGTCTCTAACCCTTTCCTCTCTATGTAGTAGTGTCTCTAACCCTTTCCTCTCTGTAGTAGTTTCTATAACCCTTTCCTCTCTATGTAGTAGTGTCTCTAACCCTTTCCTCTCTGTAGTAGTGTCTCTAACCCTTTCATCTCTGTTGTAGTTTCTCTAACCCTTTCCTCTCTCTGTTGTAGTGTCTCTAACCCCTTCCTCTCTATGTAGTAGTTTCTCTATCCCTTTCCTCTCTTTGTTGTAGTGTCTCTATCCCTTTCCTCTCTATGTAGTAGTGTCTCTAATCCTTTCCTCTCTATGTTTTAGTGTCTCTAACCCTTTCCTCTCTGTAGTAGTGTCTCTAACCCTTTCCTCTCTGTAGTAGTGTCTCTAACCCGTTCCTCTCTGTAGTAGTGTCTCTGACCCTTTCCTCTCTATGTAGTTGTCTCTAACCCTTTCCTATCTATGTAGTAGTGTCTCTAACCCTTTCCTCTCTGTAGTACTTTCTCTAACCCTTTCCTCTCTTAGTAGTAGTGTCTCTAATACTTTCCTCTCTGTAGTAGTGTCTCTAACCCTTTCTTCTCTGTTGTAGTGTCTCTAACCCTTTCCTCTCTATGTTGTAGTGTCTCTAACCCTTTCCTCTCTATGTTGTAGTGTCTCTAACCCTTTCCTCTCTATGTTGTAGTGTCTCTAACCCTTTCCTCTCTATGTAGTAGTGTCTCTAATCCTTTCCTCTCTATGTTTTAGTGTCTCTAACCTTTTCCTCTCTGTAGTAGTGTCTCTAACCCTTTCCTCTCTGTAGTAGTGTCTCTAACCCGTTCCTCTCTGTTGTAGTGTATCTGACCCTTTCCTCTCTGTTGTAGTGTCTCTAACCCTTTCCTCTCTGTTGTAGTGTCTCTAACCCTTTCCTCTCTATGTAGTTGTCTCTAACCCTTTCCTCTCTATGTAGTAGTGTCTCTAACCCTTTCCTCTCTGTAGTAGTTTCTATAACCCTTTCCTCTCTATGTAGTAGTGTCTCTAACCCTTTCCTCTCTGTAGTAGTGTCTCTAACCCTTTCATCTCTGTTGTAGTTTCTCTAACCCTTTCCTCTCTCTGTTGTAGTGTCTCTAACCCCTTCCTCTCTATGTAGTAGTTTCTCTATCCCTTTCCTCTCTTTGTTGTAGTGTCTCTATCCCTTTCCTCTCTATGTAGTAGTGTATCTAATCCTTTCCTCTCTATGTTTTAGTGTCTCTAACCCTTTCCTCTCTGTAGTAGTGTCTCTAACCCTTTCCTCTCTGTAGTAGTGTCTCTAACCCGTTCCTCTCTGTAGTAGTGTCTCTGACCCTTTCCTCTCTATGTAGTTGTCTCTAACCCTTTCCTATCTATGTAGTAGTGTCTCTAACCCTTTCCTCTCTATAGTACTTTCTCTAACCCTTTCCTCTCTTAGTAGTAGTGTCTCTAACCCTTTCTTCTCTGTTGTAGTGTCTCTAACCCTTTCCTCTCTATGTTGTAGTGTCTCTAACCCTTTCCTCTCTATGTTGTAGTGTCTATAACCCTTTCCTCTATGTAGTAGTGTCTCTAACCCTTTCCTCTCTGTAGTAGTGTCTCTAACCCGTTCCTCTCTGTAGTAGTGTCTCTGACCATTTCCTCTCTGTTGTAGTGTCTCTAACCCTTTCCTCTCTATGTAGTAGTGTCTCTAACCCTTTCCTCTCTATGTAGTAGTGTCTCTGACCCTTTCCTCTCTGTTGTAGTGTCTCTAACCCTTTCCTCTCTGTAGTAGTGTCTCTAACCCTTCCTCTCTATGTTGTAGTGTCTCTAACCCTTTCCTCTATGTTGTAGTGTCTCTAACCCTTTCCTCTCTATGTTGTAGTGTCTCTAACCCTTTCCTCTCTGTTGTAGTGTCTCTAACCCTTTCCTCTCTATATAGTAGTGTCTCTGACCCTTTCCTCTCTGTAGTAGTGTCTCTAACCCATTCCTCTCCATGTTGTAGTGTCTCTAACCTTTTCCTCTCTTTAGTAGTGTCTCTAACCCTTTCCTCTCTATGTTGTAGTGTCTCTAACCCTTTATTCTCTGTAGTAGTGTCTCTAACACTTTCCTCTCTATGTTGTAGTGTCTCTAACCCTTTCATCTCTATGTAGTAGTGTCTCTATCCCTTCCTCTCTATGTTGTAGTGTCTCTAACCATTTCCTCTCTATGTTGTAGTGTCTCTAACCCTTTCCTCTCTGTTGTAGTGTCTCTAACCCTTTCCTCTCTGTTGTAGTGTCTCTAACCCTTTCCTCTCTGTAGTAGTGTCTCTAACCCTTTCCTCTCTATGTAGTAGTGTCTCTAACCTTTCCTCTATCTATTAGTGTCTCTAACCCTTTCCTCTCTGTAGTAGTGTTTCCAACCCTTTACTCTATGTTGTAGTGTCTCTAACCCTTTACTCTATGTTGTAGTGTCTCTAACCCTTTCCTCTATGTTGTAGTGTCTCTAACCCTTTCCTCTCTATGCAGTAGTGTCTCTAACCCTTTCCTCTCTCTGTTGTTTTGTCTCTAACCCTTTCCTCTCTATGTAGTAGTGTCTCTAACCCTTTCCTCGCTATGTTGTAGTGTCTCTAACCTTTCCTCTATGTATTAGTGTCTCTAACCCTTTCCTCTCTATGTTGTAGTGTCTCTACCCATTCATCTCTATGTTGTAGTGTCTCTAACCCTTTCCTCTCTGTAGTAGGGTCTCTAACCCTTTCCTCTCTTTAGTAGTGTCTCTAACCCTTTCCTCTCTGTAGTAGTGTCTCTAACCCGTTCCTCTCTATGTTGTAGTGTCTCTAACCCTTTCCTCTCTGTTGTAGTATCTCTAAACCTTGCCTCTCTCTGTTGTAGTGTCTCTAACCCTTTCCTCTCTGTGTTGTAGTTTCTCTAACCCTTTCCTCTCTATGTTGTAATGTATCTAACCCTTTCCTCTCTATGTAGTAGTTTCTCTAACCCTTTCCTCTCTTTGTTGTAGTGTCTCTAACCCTTTCCTCTCCATGTTGTAGTGTCTCTAACCTTTTCCTCTCTGTAGTAGTGTCTCTAACCCTTTCCTCTCTATGTAGTAGTGTCTCTAACCTTTTCCTGTCTGTAGTAGTGTCTCTAACCCTTTCCTCTCTGTAGTAGTGTCTCTAACCCGTTCCTCTCTGTAGTAGTGTATCTGACCCTTTCCTGTCTGTTGTAGTGTCTCTAACCCTTTCCTCTCTCTGTTGTAGTGTCTCTAACCCTTTCCTCTCTATGTAGTAGTGTCTCTAACCCTTTCCTCTCTATGTTTTAGTGTCTCTAACCCTTTCCTCTCTATGTTCTAATGTCTCTAACCCTTTCCTCTCTATGTAGTAGTGTCTCTGACCCTTTCCTCTCTATGTTTTAGTGTCTCTAACCCTTTCCTCTCTGTAGTAGTGTCTCTGACCCTTTCCTCTCTGTTGTAGTTTCTCTAACCCTTTCCTCTCTCTGTTGTAGTGTCTCTAACCCCTTCCTCTCTATGTAGTAGTTTCTCTATCCCTTTCCTCTCTTTGTTGTAGTGTCTCTATCCCTTTCCTCTCTATGTAGTAGTGTCTCTAATCCTTTCCTCTCTATGTTTTAGTGTCTCTAACCCTTTCCTCTCTGTAGTAGTGTCTCTAACCCTTTCCTCTCTGTAGTAGTGTCTCTAACCCGTTCCTCTCTGTAGTAGTGTCTCTGACCCTTTCCTCTCTGTTGTAGTGTCTCTATCCCTTTCTTCTCTGTTGTAGTGTCTCTAACCCTTTCCTCTCTATGTAGTTGTCTAACCCTTTCCTCTCTATGTAGTAGTGTCTCTAACCCTTTCCTCTCTGTAGTACTTTCTCTAACCCTTTCCTCTCTTAGCAGTAGTGTCTCTAACCCTTTCCTCTCTGTAGTAGTGTCTCTAACCCTTTCCTCTCTGTTGTAGTGTCTCTAACCCTTTCCTCTCTATGTTGTAGTGTATCTAACCCTTTCCTCTCTATGTTGTAGTGTCTCTAACCCTTTCCTATCTTTAGTAGTGTCTCTAACCCTTTCCTCTCTATGTAGTAGTGTCTCTAACCTTTCCTCTATGGATTAGTGTCTCTAACCCTTTCCTCTCTATGTTGTAGTGTCTCTAACCCTTCCCTCTTTATGTTGTAGTGTCTCTAACCCTTTCCTCTATGTAGTAGTGTCTCTAACCCTTTCCTCTCTGTAGTAGTGTCTCCAACCCTTTACTCTATGTTGTTTTGTCTCTAACCCTTTACTCTATGTTGTAGTGTCTCTAACCCTTTCCTCTATGTTGTAGTGTCTCTAACCCTTTCCTCTCTATGTAGTAGTGTCTCTAACCCTTTCCTCTCTCTGTTGTTTTGTCTCTAACCCTTTCCTCTCTATGTAGTAGTGTCTCTAACCCTTTCCTCTCTATGTTGTAGTGTCTCTAACCCTTTCCTCTCTGTAGTAGTGTCTCTAACCCTTTCCTCTCTGTAGTAGTGTCTCTAACCCTTTCTTCTCAATGTTGTAGTGTCTCTAACCTTTTCCTCTCTGTAGTAGTGTCTCTAACCCTTTCCTCTCTGTAGTAGTGTCTCTAACCCGTTCCTCTCTGTTGTAGTGTATCTGACCCTTTCCTCTCTGTTGTAGTGTCTCTAACCCTTTCCTCTCTGTTGTAGTGTCTCTAACCCTTTCCTCGCTATGTAGTTGTCTCTAACCCTTTCCTCTCTATGTAGTAGTGTCTCTAACCCTTTCCTCTCTGTAGTAGTTTCTATAACCCTTTCCTCTCTATGTAGTAGTGTCTCTAACCCTTTCCTCTCTGTAGTAGTGTCTCTAACCCTTTCATCTCTGTTGTAGTTTCTCTAACCCTTTCCTATCTATGTAGTAGTGTCTCTAACCCTTTCCTCTCTGTAGTACTTTCTCTAACCCTTTCCTCTCTTAGTAGTAGTGTCTCTAACCCTTTCCTCTCTGTAGTAGTGTCTCTAACCCTTTCTTCTCTGTTGTAGTGTCTCTAACCCTTTCCTCTCTATGTTGTAGTGTCTCTAACCCTTTCCTCTCTATGTTGTAGTGTCTATAACCCTTTCCTCTATGTAGTAGTGTCTCTAACCCTTTCCTCTCTGTAGTAGTGTCTCTAACCCGTTCCTCTCTGTAGTAGTGTCTCTGACCATTTCCTCTCTGTTGTAGTATCTCTAACCCTTTCCTCTCTATGTAGTAGTGTCTCTAACCCTTTCCTCTCTATGTAGTAGTGTCTCTGACCCTTTCCTCTCTGTTGTAGTGTCTCTAACCCTTTCCTCTCTGTAGTAGTGTCTCTAACCCTTCCTCTCTATGTTGTAGTGTCTCTAACCCTTTCCTCTATGTTGTAGTGTCTCTAACCCTTTCCTCTCTATGTTGTAGTGTCTCTAACCCTTTCCTCTCTGTTGTAGTGTCTCTAACCCTTTCCTCTCTATATAGTAGTGTCTCTGACCCTTTCCTCTCTGTAGTAGTGTCTCTAACCCATTCCTCTCCATGTTGTAGTGTCTCTAACCTTTTCCTCTCTTTAGTAGTGTCTCTAACCCTTTCCTCTCTATGTTGTAGTGTCTCTAACCCTTTATTCTCTGTAGTAGTGTCTCTAACACTTTCCTCTCTATGTTGTAGTGTCTCTAACCCTTTCATCTCTATGTAGTAGTGTCTCTATCCCTTCCTCTCTATGTTGTAGTGTCTCTAACCCTTTCCTCTATGTTGTAGTGTCTCTAACCATTTCCTCTCTATGTTGTAGTGTCTCTAACCCTTTCCTCTCTGTTGTAGTGTCTCTAACCCTTTCCTCTCTGTTGTAGTGTCTCTAACCCTTTCCTCTCTATGTTGTTGTGTCTCTAACCCTTTCCTCTCTATGTTGTAGTGTCTCTAACCCTTTCCTCTCTGTAGTAGTGTCTCTAACCCTTTCCTCTCTATGTAGTAGTCTCTCTAACCTTTCCTCTATCTATTAGTGTCTCTAACCCTTTCCTCTCTGTAGTAGTGTTTCCAACCCTTTACTCTATGTTGTAGTCTCTCTAACCCTTTACTCTATGTTGTAGTGTCTCTAACCCTTTCCTCTATGTTGTAGTGTCTCTAACCCTTTCCTCTCTATGCAGTAGTGTCTCTAACCCTTTCCTCTCTCTGTTGTTTTGTCTCTAACCCTTTCCTCTCTATGTAGTAGTGTCTCTAACCCTTTCCTCGCTATGTTGTAGTGTCTCTAACCTTTCCTCTATGTATTAGTGTCTCTAACCCTTTCCTCTCTATGTTGTAGTGTCTCTACCCATTCATCTCTATGTTGTAGTGTCTCTAACCCTTTCCTCTCTGTAGTAGGGTCTCTAACCCTTTCCTCTCTTTAGTAGTGTCTCTAACCCTTTCCTCTCTGTAGTAGTGTCTCTAACCCGTTCCTCTCTATGTTGTAGTGTCTCTAACCCTTTCCTCTCTGTTGTAGTAACTCTAACCCTTTCCTCTCTGTTGTAGTATCTCTAAACCTTGCCTCTCTCTGTTGTAGTGTCTCTAACCCTTTCCTCTCTGTGTTGTAGTTTCTCTAACCCTTTCCTCTCTATGTAGTAGTTTCTCTAACCCTTTCCTCTCTTTGTTGTAGTGTCTCTAACCCTTTCCTCTCCATGTTGTAGTGTCTCTAACCTTTTCCTCTCTGTAGTAGTGTCTCTAACCTTTTCCTGTCTGTAGTAGTGTCTCTAACCCTTTCCTCTCTGTAGTAGTGTCTCTAACCCGTTCCTCTCTGTAGTAGTGTATCTGACCCTTTCCTGTCTGTTGTAGTGTCTCTAACCCTTTCCTCTCTCTGTTGTAGTGTCTCTAACCCTTTCCTCTCTATGTAGTAGTGTCTCTAACCCTTTCCTCTCTATGTTTTAGTGTCTCTAACCCTTTCCTCTCTATGTTCTAATGTCTCTAACCCTTTCCTCTCTATGTAGTAGTGTCTCTGACCCTTTCCTCTCTATGTTTTAGTGTCTCTAACCCTTTCCTCTCTGTAGTAGTGTCTCTGACCCTTTCCTCTCTGTTGTAGTTTCTCTAACCCTTTCCTCTCTCTGTTGTAGTGTCTCTAACCCCTTCCTCTCTATGTAGTAGTTTCTCTATCCCTTTCCTCTCTTTGTTGTAGTGTCTCTATCCCTTTCCTCTCTATGTAGTAGTGTCTCTAATCCTTTCCTCTCTATGTTTTAGTGTCTCTAACCCTTTCCTCTCTGTAGTAGTGTCTCTAACCCTTTCCTCTCTGTAGTAGTGTCTCTAACCCGTTCCTCTCTGTAGTAGTGTCTCTGACCCTTTCCTCTCTGTTGTAGTGTCTCCATCCCTTTCTTCTCTGTTGTAGTGTCTCTAACCCTTTCCTCTCTATGTAGTTGTCTAACCCTTTCCTCTCTATGTAGTAGTGTCTCTAACCCTTTCCTCTCTGTAGTACTTTCTCTAACCCTTTCCTCTCTTAGCAGTAGTGTCTCTAACCCTTTCCTCTCTGTAGTAGTGTCTCTAACCCTTTCCTCTCTGTTGTAGTGTCTCTAACCCTTTCCTCTCTATGTTGTAGTGTATCTAACCCTTTCCTCTCTATGTTGTAGTGTCTCTAACCCTTTCCTCTCTTTAGTAGTGTCTCTAACCCTTTCCTCTCTATGTAGTAGTGTCTCTAACCTTTCCTCTATGGATTAGTGTCTCTAACCCTTTCCTCTCTATGTTGTAGTGTCTCTAACCCTTCCCTCTTTATGTTGTAGTGTCTCTAACCCTTTCCTCTATGTAGTAGTGTCTCTAACCCTTTCCTCTCTGTAGTAGTGTCTCCAACCCTTTACTCTATGTTGTAGTGTCTCTAACCCTTTACTCTATGTTGTAGTGTCTCTAACCCTTTCCTCTATGTTGTAGTGTCTCTAACCCTTTCCTCTCTATGTAGTAGTGTCTCTAACCCTTTCCTCTCTCTGTTGTTTTGTCTCTAACCCTTTCCTCTCTATGTAGTAGTGTCTCTAACCCTTTCCTCTCTATGTTGTAGTGTCTCTAACCCTTTCCTCTCTGTAGTAGTGTCTCTAACCCTTTCCTCTCTGTAGTAGTGTCTCTAACCCTTTCTTCTCAATGTTGTAGTGTCTCTAACCCTTTCCTCTCTGTAGTAGTGTCTCTAACACTTTCCTCTCTATGTTGTAGTGTCACTAACCCTTTCCTCTCTGTTGTAGTTTCTCTAACCCTTTCTTCTCTGTTGTAGTATCTCTAAACCTTGCCTCTCTCTGTTGTAGTGTCTCTAACCCTTTCCTCTCTGTGTTGTAATTTCTCTAACCCTTTCCTCTCTATGTTATAGTGTCTCTAACCCTTTCCTCTCTATGTAGTAGTGTCTCTAATCCTTTCCTCTCTATGTTTTAGTGTCTCTAACCTTTTCCTCTCTGTAGTAGTGTCTCTAACCCTTTCCTCTCTGTAGTAGTGTCTCTAACCCGTTCCTCTCTGTAGTAGTGTATCTGACCCTTTCCTCTCTGTTGTAGTGTCTCTAACCCTTTCCTCTCTATGTAGTTGTCTCTAACCCTTTCCTCTCTATGTAGTAGTGTCTCTAACCCTTTCCTCTCTGTAGAAGTTTCTATAACCCTTTCCTCTCTATGTAGTAGTGTCTCTAACCCTTTCCTCTCTGTAGTAGTGTCTCTAACCCTTTCATCTCTGTTGTAGTTTCTCTAACCCTTTCCTCTCTATGTAGTAGTGTCTCTAACCCTTTCCTCTCTGTAGAAGTTTCTATAACCCTTTCCTCTATGTATTAGTGTCTCTAACCCTTTCCTCTCTGTTGTAGTGTCTCTACCCATTCATCTCTATGTTGTAGTGTCTCTAACCCTTTCCTCTCTGTAGTAGTGTCTCTAACCCTTTCCTCTCTGTAGTAGTGTCTCTAACCCTTTCATCTCTGTAGTAGTGTCTCTAACCCTTTCCTCTCTATGTTGTAGTGTCTCTAACCCTTTCCTCTCTATGTTGTAGTGTCTCTAACCCTTTCCTCTCTGTAGTAGTGTCTCTAACCCTTTCCTCTCTATGTTGTAGTGTCTCTAACCCTTTCCTCTCTATGTTGTAGTGTCTCTAACCTTTCCTCTATGTATTAGTGTCTCTAACCCTTTCCTCTATGTTGTAGTGTCTCTACCCATTCATCTCTATGTTGTAGTGTCTCTACCCATTCATCTCTATGTTGTAGTGTCTCTAACCCTTTCCTCTCTGTTGTAGTGTCTCTAACCCTTTCCTCTCTGTGTTGTAGTTTCTCTAACTCTTTCCTCTCTATGTTGTAATGTCTCTAACCCTTTCCTCTCTATGTAGTAGTTTATCTAACCCTTTCCTCTCTTTGTTGTAGTGTCTCTAACCCTTTCCTCTCTATTTAGTAGTGTCTCTAATCCTTTCCTCTCTATGTTTTAGTGTCTCTAACCTTTTCCTCTCTGTAGTAGTGTCTCTAACCCTTTCCTCTCTGTAGTAGTGTCTCTAACCCGTTCCTCTCTGTAGTAGTGTATCTGACCTTTTCCTCTCTGTTGTAGTGTCTCTAACCCTTTCCTCTCTGTTGTAGTGTCTCTAACCCTTTCCTCTCTATGTAGTTGTCTCTAACCCTTTCCTCTCTATGTAGTAGTGTCTCTAACCCTTTCCTCTCTGTAGTAGTTTCTATAACCCTTTCCTCTCTATGTAGTAGTGTCTCTAACCCTTTCCTCTCTGTAGTAGTGTCTCTGACCCTTTCCTCTATGTAGTAGTTTCTCTATCCCTTTCCTCTCTTTGTTGTAGTGTCTCTATCCCTTTCCTCTCTATGTAGTAGTGTCTCTAATCCTTTCCTCTCTATGTTTTAGTGTCTCTAACCATTTCCTCTCTGTAGTAGTGTCTCTAACCCTTTCCTCTCTGTAGTAGTGTCTCTAACCCGTTCCTCTCTGTAGTAGTGTCTCTGACCCTTTCCTCTCTGTTGTAGTGTCTCTATCCCTTTCTTCTCTGTTGTAGTGTCTCTAACCCTTTCCTCTCTATGTAGTTGTCTCTAACCCTTTCCTATCTATGTAGTAGTGTCTCTAACCCTTTCCTCTCTGTAGTACTTTCTCTAACCCTTTCCTCTCTTAGTAGTAGTGTCTCTAACCCTTTCCTCTCTGTAGTAGTGTCTCTAACCCTTTCCTCTCTGTTGTAGTGTCTCTAACCATTTCCTCTCTATGTTGTAGTGTCTCTAACCCTTTCCTCTCTATTTTGTAGTGTCTCTAACCCTTTCCTCTCTATGTTGTAGTGTCTCTAACCCTTTCCTCTCTGTAGTAGTGTCTCTAACCCTTTCCTCTACATGTTGTAGTGTCTCTAACCCTTTCCTCTACATGTTGTAGTGTCTCTAACCCTTTCCTCTCTCTGTTGTAGTGTCTCTAACCCTTTCCTCTCTCTGTTGTAGTGTCTCTAACCCTTTCCTCTCTATGTAGTAGTGTCTCTAACCCTTTCCTCTCTATGTTCTAGTGTCTCTAACCCTTTCCTCTCTATGTAGTAGTGTCTCTGACGCTTTCCTTTCTGTTGTAGTCTCTCTAACCCTTTCCTCTCTGTAGTAGTGTCTCTAACCCTTTCCTCTCCATGTTGTAGTGTCTCTAACCTTTTCCTCTCTTTAGTAGTGTCTCTAACCCTTTCCTCTCTATGTTGTAGTGTCTCTAACCCTTTATTCTCTGTAGTAGTGTCTCTAACACTTTCCTCTCTATGTTGTAGTGTCTCTAACCCTTTCCTCTCTGTAGTAGTGTCTCTAACCCTTCCTCTCTATGTTGTAGTTTCTCTAACCCTTTCCCCCCTTTGTTGTAGTGTCTCTAACCCTTTCCTCTCTATGTAGTAGTGTCTCTAATCCTTTCCTCTCTATGTTTTGGTGTCTCTAACCTTTTCCTCTCTGTAGTAGTGTCTCTAACCCTTTCCTCTCTGTAGTAGTGTCTCTAACCCTTTCCTCTCTGTAGTAGTGTCTCTAACCCTTTCCTCTCTGTTATAGTGTCTCTAACCCTTTCCTCTGTATGTAGTTGTCTCTAACCCTTTCCTCTCTATGTAGTAGTGTCTCTAACCCTTTCCTCTCTGTAGTAGTTTATATAACCCTTTCCTCTCTATGTAGTAGTGTCTCTAACCCTTTCCTCTCTGTAGTAGTGTCTCTAACCCTTTCATCTCTGTTGTAGTTTCTCTAACCCTTTCCTCTCTATATTGTAGTGTCTCTAACCCTTTCCTCTCTATGTAGTAGTGTCTCTAACCTTTCCTCTATGTATTAGTGTCTCTAACCCTTTCCTCTCTATGTTGTAGTGTCTCTACCCATTCATCTCTGTGTTGTAGTGTCTCTAACCCTTTCCTCTCTGTAGTAGTGTCTCTAACCCTTTCCTCTCTATGTAGTAGTGTCTCTAACCCTTTCCTCTATGTATTAGTGTCTCTAACCCGTTCCTCTCTATGTTGTAGTGTCTCTAACCCTTTCCTCTCTATGTTGTAGTGTCTCTAACCTTTCCTCTATGTATTAGTGTCTCTAACCCTTTCCTCTCTATGTTGTAGTGTCTCTAACCCTTTCCTCTCTGTTGTAGTATCTCTAAACCTTGCCTCTCTCTGTTGTAGTGTCTCTAACCCTTTCCTCTCTGTGTTGTAGTTTCTCTAACCCTTTCCTCTCTATGTTGTAATGTATCTAACCCTTTCCTCTCTATGTAGTAGTTTCTCTAACCCTTTCCTCTCTTTGTTGTAGTGTCTCTAACCCTTTCCTCTCTATGTAGTAGTGTCTCTAATCCTTTCCTCTCTATGTTTTAGTGTCTCTAACCTTTTCCTGTCTGTAGTAGTGTCTCTAACCCTTTCCTCTCTGTAGTAGTGTCTCTAACCCGTTCCTCTCTGTAGTAGTGTATCTGACCCTTTCCTGTCTGTTGTAGTGTCTCTAACCCTTTCCTCTCTGTTGTAGTGTCTCTAACCCTTTCCTCTCTATGTAGTTGTCTCTAACCCTTTCTTCTCTGTAGTAGTGTCTCTAACCTTTCCTCTCTGTAGTAGTTTCTATAACCCTTTCCTCTCTATGTAGTAGTGTCTCTAACCCTTTCCTCTCTGTAGTAGTGTCTCTAACCCTTTCATCTGTTGTAGTTTCTCTAACCCTTTCCTCTCTATGTTGTAGTGTCTCTAACCCTTTCCTCTCTATAGTAGTGTCTCTGACCCTTTCCTCTCTGTTGTAGTTTCTCTAACCCTTTCCTCTCTCTGTTGTAGTGTCTCTAACCCCTTCCTCTCTATGTAGTAGTTTCTCTATCCCTTTCCTCTCTTTGTTGTAGTGTCTCTATCCCTTTCCTCTCTATGTAGTAGTGTCTCTAATCCTTTCCTCTCTATGTTTTAGTGTCTCTAACCCTTTCCTCTCTGTAGTAGTGTATCTAACCCTTTCCTCTCTGTAGTAGTGTCTCTAACCCATTCCTCTCTGTAGTAGTGTCTCTGACCCTTTCCTCTCTGTTGTAGTGTCTCTATCCCTTTCTTCTCTGTTGTAGTGTCTCTAACCCTTTCCTCTCTATGTAGTTGTCTCTAACCCTTTCCTATCTATGTAGTAGTGTCTCTAACCCTTTCCTCTCTGTAGTACTTTCTCTAACCCTTTCCTCTCTTAGTAGTAGTGTCTCTAACCCTTTCCTCTCTATGTAGTAGTGTCTCTAACCCTTTCCTCTCTATGTTTTAGTGTCTCTAACCCTTTCCTCTCTATGTTCTAGTGTCTCTAACCCTTTCCTCTCTATGTAGTAGTGTCTCTGACGCTTTCCTTTCTGTTGTAGTGTCTCTAACCCTTTCCTCTCTGTAGTAGTGTCTCTAACCCTTTCCTCTCCATGTTGTAGTGTCTCTAACCTTTTCCTCTCTGTAGTAGTGTCTCTAACCCTTTCCTCTCTATGTTGTAGTGTCTCTAACCCTTTATTCTCTGTAGTAGTGTCTCTAACACTTTCCTCTCTATGTTGTAGTGTCTCTAACCCTTTCCTCTCTGTAGTAGTGTCTCTAACCCTTACTCTCTATGTTGTAGTTTCTCTAACCCTTTCCCCCCTTTGTTGTAGTGTCTCTAACCCTTTCCTCTCTATGTAGTAGTGTCTCTAATCCTTTCCTCTCTATGTTTTAGTGTCTCTAACCTTTTCCTCTCTGTAGTAGTGTCTCTAACCCTTTCCTCTCTGTAGTAGTGTCTCTAACCCTTTCCTCTCTGTAGTAGTGTCTCTAACCCTTTCCTCTCTGTTATAGTGTCTCTAACCCTTTCCTCTCTATGTAGTTGTCTCTAACCCTTTCCTCTCTATGTAGTAGTGTCTCTAACCCTTTCCTCTCTGTAGTAGTTTATATAACCCTTTCCTCTCTATGTAGTAGTGTCTCTAACCCTTTCCTCTCTGTAGTAGTGTCTCTAACCCTTTCATCTCTGTTGTAGTTTCTCTAACCCTTTCCTCTCTATATTGTAGTGTCTCTAACCTTTTCCTCTCTGTAGTAGTGTCTCTAACCCTTTCCTCTCTCTGTTGTAGTGTCTCTAACCCTTTCCTCTCTCTGTTGTAGTGTCTCTAACCCTTTCCTCTCTATGTAGTAGTGTCTCTAACCCTTTCCTCTCTATGTTTTAGTGTCTCTAACCCTTTCCTCTCTATGTTCTAGTGTCTCTAACCCTTTCCTCTCTATGTAGTAGTGTCTCTGACCCTTTCCTCTCTATGTTTTAGTGTCTCTAACCCTTTCCTCTCTGTAGTAGTGTCTCTGACCCTTTCCTCTCTGTTGTAGTTTCTCTAACCCTTTCCTCTCTCTGTTGTAGTGTCTCTAACCCCTTCCTCTCTATGTAGTAGTTTCTCTATCCCTTTCCTCTCTTTGTTGTAGTGTCTCTATCCCTTTCCTCTCTATGTAGTAGTGTCTCTAATCCTTTCCTCTCTATGTTTTAGTGTCTCTAACCCTTTCCTCTCTGTAGTAGTGTCTCTAACCCTTTCCTCTCTGTAGTAGTGTCTCTTACCCGTTCCTCTCTGTAGTAGTGTCTCTGACCCTTTCCTCTCTGTTGTAGTGTCTCTATCCCTTTCTTCTCTGTTGTAGTGTCTCTAACACTTTCCTCTCTATGTAGTTGTCTAACCCTTTCCTCTCTATGTAGTAGTGTCTCTAACCCTTTCCTCTCTGTAGTACTTTCTCTAACCCTTTCCTCTCTTAGCAGTAGTGTCTCTAACCCTTTCCTCTCTGTAGTAGTGTCTCTAACCTTTTCCTCTCTGTAGTAGTGTCTCTAACCCTTTCCTCTCTCTGTTGTAGTGTCTCTAACCCTTTCCTCTCTCTGTTGTAGTGTCTCTAACCCTTTCCTCTCTATGTAGTAGTGTCTCTAACCCTTTCCTCTCTATGTTTTAGTGTCTCTAACCCTTTCCTCTCTATGTTCTAGTGTCTCTAACCCTTTCCTCTCTATGTAGTAGTGTCTCTGACCCTTTCCTCTCTATGTTTTAGTGTCTCTAACCCTTTCCTCTCTGTAGTAGTGTCTCTGACCCTTTCCTCTCTGTTGTAGTTTCTCTAACCCTTTCCTCTCTCTGTTGTAGTGTCTCTAACCCCTTCCTCTCTATGTAGTAGTTTCTCTATCCCTTTCCTCTCTTTGTTGTAGTGTCTCTATCCCTTTCCTCTCTATGTAGTAGTGTCTCTAATCCTTTCCTCTCTATGTTTTAGTGTCTCTAACCCTTTCCTCTCTGTAGTAGTGTCTCTAACCCTTTCCTCTCTGTAGTAGTGTCTCTTACCCGTTCCTCTCTGTAGTAGTGTCTCTGACCCTTTCCTCTCTGTTGTAGTGTCTCTATCCCTTTCTTCTCTGTTGTAGTGTCTCTAACACTTTCCTCTCTATGTAGTTGTCTAACCCTTTCCTCTCTATGTAGTAGTGTCTCTAACCCTTTCCTCTCTGTAGTACTTTCTCTAACCCTTTCCTCTCTTAGCAGTAGTGTCTCTAACCCTTTCCTCTCTGTAGTAGTGTCTCTAACCCTTTCCTCTCTGTTGTAGTGTCTCTAACCCTTTCCTCTCTATGTTGTAGTGTCTCTAACCCTTTCCTCTCTGTAGTAGTGTCTCTAACCCTTTCCTCTCTATGTAGTAGTGTCTCTAACCTTTCCTCTATGGATTAGTGTCTCTAACCCTTTCCTCTCTATGTTGTAGTGTCTCTAACCCTTCCCTCTTTATGATGTAGTGTCTCTAACCCTTTCCTCTATGTAGTAGTGTCTCTAACCCTTTCCTCTCTGTAGTAGTGTCTCCAACCCTTTACTCTATGTTGTAGTGTCTCTAACCCTTTACTCTATGTTGTAGTGTCTCTAACCCTTTCCTCTATGTTGTAGTGTCTCTAACCCTTTCCTCTCTATGTAGTAGTGTCTCTAACCCTTTCCTCTCTCTGTTGTTTTGTCTCTAACCCTTTCCTCTCTATGTAGTAGTGTCTCTAACCCTATCCTCTCTGTAGTAGTGTATCTAACCCTTTCCTCTCCATGTTGTAGTGTCTCTAACCTTTTCCTCTCTGTAGTAGTGTCTCTAACCCTTTCCTATCTCTGTTGTATTGTCTCTAACCCTTTCCTCTCTATGTAGTAGTGTCTCTAACCCTTTCCTCTCTGTAGTAGTGTCTCTAACCCTTTCTTCTCAATGTTGTAGTGTCTCTAACCCTTTCCTCTCTGTAGTAGTGTGTCTAACACTTTCCTCTCTATGTTGTAGTGTCACTAACCCTTTCCTCTCTGTTGTAGTTTCTCTAACCCTTTCTTCTCTGTTGTAGTATCTCTAAACCTTGCCTCTCTCTGTTGTAGTGTCTCTAACCCTTTCCTCTCTGTGTTGTAATTTCTCTAACCCTTTCCTCTCTATGTTGTAGTGTCTCTAACCCTTTCCTCTCTATGTAGTAGTGTCTCTAATCCTTTCCTCTCTATGTTTTAGTGTCTCTAACCCGTTCCTCTCTGTAGTAGTGTATCTGACCCTTTCCTCTCTGTAGTAGTGTCTCTAACCCTTTCCTCTCTATGTAGTAGTGTCTCTAACCCTTTCCTCTATGTATTAGTGTCTCTAACCCTTTCCTCTCTATGTTGTAGTGTCTCTAACCCTTTCCTCTCTATGTTGTAGTGTCTCTAACCTTTCCTCTATGTATTAGTGTCTCTAACCCTTTCCTCTCTATGTTGTAGTGTCTCTAACCCTTTCCTCTCTGTTGTAGTATCTCTAAACCTTGCCTCTCTCTGTTGTAGTGTCTCTAACCCTTTCCTCTCTGTGTTGTAGTTTCTCTAACCCTTTCCTCTCTATGTTGTAATGTATCTAACCCTTTCCTCTCTATGTAGTAGTTTCTCTAACCCTTTCCTCTCTTTGTTGTAGTGTCTCTAACCCTTTCCTCTCTATGTAGTAGTGTCTCTAATCCTTTCCTCTCTATGTTTTAGTGTCTCTAACCTTTTCCTGTCTGTAGTAGTGTCTCTAACCCTTTCCTCTCTGTAGTAGTGTCTCTAACCCGTTCCTCTCTGTAGTAGTGTATCTGACCCTTTCCTGTCTGTTGTAGTGTCTCTAACCCTTTCCTCTCTGTTGTAGTGTCCCTAACCCTTTCCTCTCTATGTAGTTGTCTCTAACCCTTTCTTCTCTGTAGTAGTGTCTCTAACCCTTTCCTCTCTGTAGTAGTTTCTATAACCCTTTCCTCTCTATGTAGTAGTGTCTCTAACCCTTTCCTCTCTGTAGTAGTGTCTCTAACCCTTTCATCTCTGTTGTAGTTTCTCTAACCCTTTCCTCTCTATGTTGTAGTGTCTCTAACCCTTTCCTCTCTGTAGTAGTGTCTCTGACCCTTTCCTCTCTGTTGTAGTTTCTCTAACCCTTTCCTCTCTCTGTTGTAGTGTCTCTAACCCCTTCCTCTCTATGTAGTAGTTTCTCTATCCCTTTCCTCTCTTTGTTGTAGTGTCTCTATCCCTTTCCTCTCTATGTAGTAGTGTCTCTAATCCTTTCCTCTCTATGTTTTAGTGTCTCTAACCCTTTCCTCTCTGTAGTAGTGTATCTAACCCTTTCCTCTCTGTAGTAGTGTCTCTAACCCATTCCTCTCTGTAGTAGTGTCTCTGACCCTTTCCTCTCTGTTGTAGTGTCTCTATCCCTTTCTTCTCTGTTGTAGTGTCTCTAACCCTTTCCTCTCTATGTAGTTGTCTCTAACCCTTTCCTATCTATGTAGTAGTGTCTCTAACCCTTTCCTCTCTGTAGTACTTTCTCTAACCCTTTCCTCTCTTAGTAGTAGTGTCTCTAACCCTTTCCTCTCTGTAGTAGTGTCTCTAACCCTTTCCTCTCTGTTGTAGTGTCTCTAACCATTTCCTCTCTATGTTGTAGTGTCTCTAACCCTTTCCTCTCTATGTTGTAGTGTCTCTAACCCTTTCCTCTCTGTAGTAGTGTCTCTAACCCTTTCCTCTCCATGTTGTAGTGTCTCTAACCTTTTCCTCTCTGTAGTAGTATCTCTAACCCTTTCCTCTCTCTGTTGTAGTGTCTCTAACCCTTTCCTCTCTCTGTTGTAGTGTCTCTAACCCTTTCCTCTCTATGTAGTAGTGTCTCTAACCCTTTCCTCTCTATGTTTTAGTGTCTCTAACCCTTTCCTCTCTATGTTCTAGTGTCTCTAACCCTTTCCTCTCTTTGTTGTAGTGTCTCTATCCCTTTCCTCTCTATGTAGTAGTGTCTCTAACCCTTTCCTCTCTGTAGTAGTGTCTCTAACCCTTTCCTCTCTGTTGTAGTGTCTCTATCCCTTTCTTCTCTGTTGTAGTGTCTCTAACCCTTTCCTCTCTGTAGTACTTTCTCTAACCCTTTCCTCTCTTAGCAGTAGTGTCTCTAACCCTTTCCTCTCTGTAGTAGTGTCTCTAACCCTTTCCTCTCTATGTTGTAGTGTCTCTAACCCTTCCCTCTTTATGTTGTAGTGTCTCTAACCCTTTCCTCTATGTAGTAGTGTCTCTAACCCTTTCCTCTCTGTAGTAGTGTCTCCAACCCTTTACTCTATGTTGTAGTGTCTCTAACCCTTTACTCTATGTTGTAGTGTCTCTAACCCTTTCCTCTATGTTGTAGTGTCTCTAACCCTTTCCTCTCTATGTAGTAGTGTCTCGAACCCTTTCCTCTCTCTGTTGTTTTGTCTCTAACCCTTTCCTCTCTATGTAGTAGTGTCTCTAACCCTTTCCTCTCTATGTTGTAGTGTCTCTAACCCTATCCTCTCTGTAGTAGTGTATCTAACCCTTTCCTCTCCATGTTGTAGTGTCTCTAACCTTTTCCTCTCTGTAGTAGTGTCTCTAACCCTTTCCTCTCTCTGTTGTATTGTCTCTAACCCTTTCCTCTCTATGTAGTAGTGTCTCTAACCCTTTCCTCTCTATGTTGTAGTGTCTCTAACCCTTTCCTCTCTGTAGTAGTGTCTCTAACCCTTTCTTCTCAATGTTGTAGTGTCTCTAACCCTTTCCTCTCTGTAGTAGTGTCTCTAACACTTTCCTCTCTATGTTGTAGTGTCACTAACCCTTTCCTCTCTGTTGTAGTTTCTCTAACCCTTTCTTCTCTGTTGTAGTATCTCTAAACCTTGCCTCTCTCTGTTGTAGTGTCTCTAACCCTTTCCTCTCTGTGTTGTAATTTCTCTAATCCTTTCCTCTCTATGTTTTAGTGTCTCTAACCCTTTCCTCTCTGTAGTAGTGTATCTGACCCTTTCCTCTCTGTTGTAGTGTCTCTAAGCCTTTCCTCTCTATGTAGTTGTCTCTAACCCTTTCATCTCTATGTAGTAGTGTCTCTAACCCTTTCCTCTCTGTAGAAGTTTCTATAACCCTTTCCTCTCTGTAGTAGTGTCTCTAACCCTTTCCTCTCTGTAGTAGTGTCTCTAACCCTTTCATCTCTGTAGTAGTGTCTCTAACCCTTTCCTCTCTATGTTGTAGTGTCTCTAACCCTTTCCTCTCTATGTTGTAGTGTCTCTAACCCTTTCCTCTCTGTAGTAGTGTCTCTAACCCTTTCCTCTCTATGTAGTAGTGTCTCTAACCTTTCCTCTATGTATTAGTGTCTCTAACCCTTTCCTCTATGTTGTAGTGTCTCTACCCATTCATCTCTATGTTGTAGTGTCTCTACCCATTCATCTCTATGTTGTAGTGTCTCTAACCCTTTCCTCTCTGTTGTAGTGTCTCTAACCCTTTCCTCTCTGTGTTGTAGTTTCTCTAACCCTTTCCTCTCTATGTAGTAGTGTCTCTAACCCTTTCCTCTCTGTAGTACTTTCTCTAACCCTTTCCTCTCTTAGCAGTAGTGTCTCTAACCCTTTCCTCTCTGTAGTAGTGTCTCTAACCCTTTCCTCTCTGTTGTAGTGTCTCTAACCCTTTCCTCTCTATGTTGTAGTGTCTCTAACCCTTTCCTCTCTGTAGTAGTGTCTCTAACCCTTTCCTCTCTATGTAGTAGTGTCTCTAACCTTTCCTCTATGGATTAGTGTCTCTAACCCTTTCCTCTCTATGTTGTAGTGTCTCTAACCCTTCCCTCTTTATGATGTAGTGTCTCTAACCCTTTCCTCTATGTAGTAGTGTCTCTAACCCTTTCCTCTCTGTAGTAGTGTCTCCAACCCTTTACTCTATGTTGTAGTGTCTCTAACCCTTTACTCTATGTTGTAGTGTCTCTAACCCTTTCCTCTATGTTGTAGTGTCTCTAACCCTTTCCTCTCTATGTAGTAGTGTCTCTAACCCTTTCCTCTCTCTGTTGTTTTGTCTCTAACCCTTTCCTCTCTATGTAGTAGTGTCTCTAACCCTATCCTCTCTGTAGTAGTGTATCTAACCCTTTCCTCTCCATGTTGTAGAGTCTCTAACCTTTTCCTCTCTGTAGTAGTGTCTCTAACCCTTTCCTCTCTCTGTTGTATTGTCTCTAACCCTTTCCTCTCTATGTAGTAGTGTCTCTAACCCTTTCCTCTCTGTAGTAGTGTCTCTAACCCTTTCTTCTCAATGTTGTAGTGTCTCTAACCCTTTCCTCTCTGTAGTAGTGTGTCTAACACTTTCCTCTCTATGTTGTAGTGTCACTAACCCTTTCCTCTCTGTTGTAGTTTCTCTAACCCTTTCTTCTCTGTTGTAGTATCTCTAAACCTTGCCTCTCTCTGTTGTAGTGTCTCTAACCCTTTCCTCTCTGTGTTGTAATTTCTCTAACCCTTTCCTCTCTATGTTGTAGTGTCTCTAACCCTTTCCTCTCTATGTAGTAGTGTCTCTAATCCTTTCCTCTCTATGTTTTAGTGTCTCTAACCCGTTCCTCTCTGTAGTAGTGTATCTGACCCTTTCCTCTCTGTAGTAGTGTCTCTAACCCTTTCCTCTCTATGTAGTAGTGTCTCTAACCCTTTCCTCTATGTATTAGTGTCTCTAACCCTTTCCTCTCTATGTTGTAGTGTCTCTAACCCTTTCCTCTCTGTTGTAGTATCTCTAAACCTTGCCTCTCTCTGTTGTAGTGTCTCTAACCCTTTCCTCTCTGTGTTGTAGTTTTTCTAACCCTTTCCTCTCTATGTTGTAATGTATCTAACCCTTTCCTCTCTATGTAGTAGTTTCTCTAACCCTTTCCTCTCTCTGTTGTAGTGTCTCTAACCCTTTCCTCTCTATGTAGTAGTGTCTCTAACCCTTTCCTCTCTATGTTTTAGTGTCTCTAACCCTTTCCTCTCTATGTTCTAGTGTCTCTAACCCTTTCCTCTCTTTGTTGTAGTGTCTCTATCCCTTTCCTCTCTATGTAGTAGTGTCTCTATCCCTTTCTTCTCTGTTGTAGTGTCTCTAACCCTTTCCTCTCTATGTAGTTGTCTAACCCTTTCCTCTCTATGTAGTAGTGTCTCTAACCCTTTCCTCTCTGTAGTACTTTCTCTAACCCTTTCCTCTCTTAGCAGTAGTGTCTCTAACCCTTTCCTCTCTGTAGTAGTGTCTCTAACCCTTTCCTCTCTATGTTGTAGTGTCTCTAACCCTTCCCTCTTTATGTTGTAGTGTCTCTAACCCTTTCCTCTATGTAGTAGTGTCTCTAACCCTTTCCTCTCTGTAGTAGTGTCTCCAACCCTTTACTCTATGTTGTAGTGTCTCTAACCCTTTACTCTATGTTGTAGTGTCTCTAACCCTTTCCTCTATGTTGTAGTGTCTCTAACCCTTTCCTCTCTATGTAGTAGTGTCTCTAACCCTTTCCTCTCTCTGTTGTTTTGTCTCTAACCCTTTCCTCTCTATGTAGTAGTGTCTCTAACCCTTTCCTCTCTATGTTGTAGTGTCTCTAACCCTATCCTCTCTGTAGTAGTGTATCTAACCCTTTCCTCTCCATGTTGTAGTGTCTCTAACCTTTTCCTCTCTGTAGTAGTGTCTCTAACCCTTTCCTCTCTCTGTTGTATTGTCTCTAACCCTTTCCTCTCTATGTAGTAGTGTCTCTAACCCTTTCCTCTCTATGTTGTAGTGTCTCTAACCCTTTCCTCTCTGTAGTAGTGTCTCTAACCCTTTCTTCTCAATGTTGTAGTGTCTCTAACCCTTTCCTCTCTGTAGTAGTGTCTCTAACACTTTCCTCTCTATGTTGTAGTGTCACTAACCCTTTCCTCTCTGTTGTAGTTTCTCTAACCCTTTCTTCTCTGTTGTAGTATCTCTAAACCTTGCCTCTCTCTGTTGTAGTGTCTCTAACCCTTTCCTCTCTGTGTTGTAATTTCTCTAACCCTTTCCTCTCTATGTTGTAGTGTCTCTAACCCTTTTCTCTCTATGTAGTAGTGTCTCTAATCCTTTCCTCTCTATGTTTTAGTGTCTCTAACCCGTTCCTCTCTGTAGTAGTGTATCTGACCCTTTCCTCTCTGTTGTAGTGTCTCTAACCCTTTCCTCTCTATGTAGTTGTCTCTAACCCTTTCATCTCTATGTAGTAGTGTCTCTAACCCTTTCCTCTCTGTAGAAGTTTCTATAACCCTTTCCTCTCTGTAGTAGTGTCTCTAACCCTTTCCTCTCTGTAGTAGTGTCTCTAACCCTTTCATCTCTGTAGTAGTGTCTCTAACCCTTTCCTCTCTATGTTGTAGTGTCTCTAACCCTTTCCTCTCTATGTTGTAGTGTCTCTAACCCTTTCCTCTCTGTAGTAGTGTCTCTAACCCTTTCCTCTCTATGTAGTAGTGTCTCTAACCTTTCCTCTATGTATTAGTGTCTCTAACCCTTTCCTCTCTATGTTGTAGTGTCTCTAACCCTTTCCTCTCTATGTTGTAGTGTCTCTAACCTTTCCTCTATGTATTAGTGTCTCTAACCCTTTCCTCTATGTTGTAGTGTCTCTACCCATTCATCTCTATGTTGTAGTGTCTCTACCCATTCATCTCTATGTTGTAGTGTCTCTAACCCTTTCCTCTCTGTTGTAGTGTCTCTAACCCTTTCCTCTCTGTGTTGTAGTTTCTCTAACCCTTTCCTCTCTATGTTGTAATGTCTCTAACCCTTTCCTCTCTATGTAGTAGTTTCTCTAACCCTTTCCTCTCTTTGTTGTAGTGTCTCTAACCCTTTCCTCTCTATTTAGTAGTGTCTCTAATCCTTTCCTCTCTATGTTTTAGTGTCTCTAACCTTTTCCTCTCTGTAGTAGTGTCTCTAACCCTTTCCTCTCTGTAGTAGTGTCTCTAACCCGTTCCTCTCTGTAGTAGTGTATCTGACCCTTTCCTCTCTGTTGTAGTGTCTCTAACCCTTTCCTCTCTGTTGTAGTGTCTCTATCCCTTTCCTCTCTATGTAGTTGTCTCTAACCCTTTCCTCTCTATGTAGTTGTCTCTAACCCTTTCCTCTCTGTAGTAGTTTCTAAAACCCTTTCCTCTCTATGTAGTAGTGTCTCTAACCCTTTCCTCTCTGTAGTAGTGTCTCTAACCCTTTCATCTCTGTTGTAGTTTCTCTAACCCTTTCCTCTCTATGTAGTAGTGTCTCTAACCCTTTCCTCTCTGTAGTAGTGTATCTAACCCTTTCTTCTCAATGTTGTAGTGTCTCTAACCCTTTCCTCTCTGTAGTAGTGTGTCTAACACTTTCCTCTCTATGTTGTAGTGTCTCTAACCCTTTCCTCTCTGTAGTAGTGTGTCTAACACTTTCCTCTCTATGTTGTAGTGTCACTAACCCTTTCCTCTCTGTTGTAGTTTCTCTAACCCTTTCTTCTCTGTTGTAGTATCTCTAAACCTTGCCTCTCTCTGTTGTAGTGTCTCTAACCCTTTCCTCTCTGTGTTGTAATTTCTCTAACCCTTTCCTCTCTATGTTGTAGTGTCTCTAACCCTTTCCTCTCTATGTAGTAGTGTCTCTAATCCTTTCCTCTCTATGTTTTAGTGTCTCTAACCCGTTCCTCTCTGTAGTAGTGTATCTGACCCTTTCCTCTCTGTAGTAGTGTCTCTAACCCTTTCCTCTCTATGTAGTAGTGTCTCTAACCCTTTCCTCTATGTATTAGTGTCTCTAACCCTTTCCTCTCTATGTTGTAGTGTCTCTAACCCTTTCCTCTCTGTTGTAGTATCTCTAAACCTTGC
Organism: Coregonus lavaretus; assembly: GCF_964263955.1. NCBI lineage: Eukaryota > Metazoa > Chordata > Actinopteri > Salmoniformes > Salmonidae > Coregonus > Coregonus lavaretus. The sequence goes on from NC_139990.1 coordinate 39,509,336, forward strand.
CTCTCTCTGTTGTAGTGTCTCTAACCCTTTCCTCTCTGTGTTGTAGTTTTTCTAACCCTTTCCTCTCTATGTTGTAATGTATCTAACCCTTTCCTCTCTATGTAGTAGTTTCTCTAACCCTTTCCTCTCTCTGTTGTAGTGTCTCTAACCCTTTCCTCTCTATGTAGTAGTGTCTCTAACCCTTTCCTCTCTATGTTTTAGTGTCTCTAACCCTTTCCTCTCTATGTTCTAGTGTCTCTAACCCTTTCCTCTCTTTGTTGTAGTGTCTCTATCCCTTTCCTCTCTATGTAGTAGTGTCTCTATCCCTTTCTTCTCTGTTGTAGTGTCTCTAACCCTTTCCTCTCTATGTAGTTGTCTAACCCTTTCCTCTCTATGTAGTAGTGTCTCTAACCCTTTCCTCTCTGTAGTACTTTCTCTAACCCTTTCCTCTCTTAGCAGTAGTGTCTCTAACCCTTTCCTCTCTGTAGTAGTGTCTCTAACCCTTTCCTCTCTATGTTGTAGTGTCTCTAACCCTTCCCTCTTTATGTTGTAGTGTCTCTAACCCTTTCCTCTATGTAGTAGTGTCTCTAACCCTTTCCTCTCTGTAGTAGTGTCTCCAACCCTTTACTCTATGTTGTAGTGTCTCTAACCCTTTACTCTATGTTGTAGTGTCTCTAACCCTTTCCTCTATGTTGTAGTGTCTCTAACCCTTTCCTCTCTATGTAGTAGTGTCTCTAACCCTTTCCTCTCTCTGTTGTTTTGTCTCTAACCCTTTCCTCTCTATGTAGTAGTGTCTCTAACCCTTTCCTCTCTATGTTGTAGTGTCTCTAACCCTATCCTCTCTGTAGTAGTGTATCTAACCCTTTCCTCTCCATGTTGTAGTGTCTCTAACCTTTTCCTCTCTGTAGTAGTGTCTCTAACCCTTTCCTCTCTCTGTTGTATTGTCTCTAACCCTTTCCTCTCTATGTAGTAGTGTCTCTAACCCTTTCCTCTCTATGTTGTAGTGTCTCTAACCCTTTCCTCTCTGTAGTAGTGTCTCTAACCCTTTCTTCTCAATGTTGTAGTGTCTCTAACCCTTTCCTCTCTGTAGTAGTGTCTCTAACACTTTCCTCTCTATGTTGTAGTGTCACTAACCCTTTCCTCTCTGTTGTAGTTTCTCTAACCCTTTCTTCTCTGTTGTAGTATCTCTAAACCTTGCCTCTCTCTGTTGTAGTGTCTCTAACCCTTTCCTCTCTGTGTTGTAATTTCTCTAACCCTTTCCTCTCTATGTTGTAGTGTCTCTAACCCTTTTCTCTCTATGTAGTAGTGTCTCTAATCCTTTCCTCTCTATGTTTTAGTGTCTCTAACCCGTTCCTCTCTGTAGTAGTGTATCTGACCCTTTCCTCTCTGTTGTAGTGTCTCTAACCCTTTCCTCTCTATGTAGTTGTCTCTAACCCTTTCATCTCTATGTAGTAGTGTCTCTAACCCTTTCCTCTCTGTAGAAGTTTCTATAACCCTTTCCTCTCTGTAGTAGTGTCTCTAACCCTTTCCTCTCTGTAGTAGTGTCTCTAACCCTTTCATCTCTGTAGTAGTGTCTCTAACCCTTTCCTCTCTATGTTGTAGTGTCTCTAACCCTTTCCTCTCTATGTTGTAGTGTCTCTAACCCTTTCCTCTCTGTAGAAGTTTCTATAACCCTTTCCTCTCTGTAGTAGTGTCTCTAACCCTTTCCTCTCTGTAGTAGTGTCTCTAACCCTTTCATCTCTGTAGTAGTGTCTCTAACCCTTTCCTCTCTATGTTGTAGTGTCTCTAACCCTTTCCTCTCTATGTTGTAGTGTCTCTAACCCTTTCCTCTCTGTAGTAGTGTCTCTAACCCTTTCCTCTCTATGTAGTAGTGTCTCTAACCTTTCCTCTATGTATTAGTGTCTCTAACCCTTTCCTCTCTATGTTGTAGTGTCTCTAACCCTTTCCTCTCTATGTTGTAGTGTCTCTAACCTTTCCTCTATGTATTAGTGTCTCTAACCCTTTCCTCTATGTTGTAGTGTCTCTACCCATTCATCTCTATGTTGTAGTGTCTCTACCCATTCATCTCTATGTTGTAGTGTCTCTAACCCTTTCCTCTCTGTTGTAGTGTCTCTAACCCTTTCCTCTCTGTGTTGTAGTTTCTCTAACCCTTTCCTCTCTATGTTGTAATGTCTCTAACCCTTTCCTCTCTATGTAGTAGTTTCTCTAACCCTTTCCTCTCTTTGTTGTAGTGTCTCTAACCCTTTCCTCTCTATTTAGTAGTGTCTCTAATCCTTTCCTCTCTATGTTTTAGTGTCTCTAACCTTTTCCTCTCTGTAGTAGTGTCTCTAACCCTTTCCTCTCTGTAGTAGTGTCTCTAACCCGTTCCTCTCTGTAGTAGTGTATCTGACCCTTTCCTCTCTGTTGTAGTGTCTCTAACCCTTTCCTCTCTGTTGTAGTGTCTCTATCCCTTTCCTCTCTATGTAGTTGTCTCTAACCCTTTCCTCTCTATGTAGTTGTCTCTAACCCTTTCCTCTCTGTAGTAGTTTCTAAAACCCTTTCCTCTCTATGTAGTAGTGTCTCTAACCCTTTCCTCTCTGTAGTAGTGTCTCTAACCCTTTCATCTCTGTTGTAGTTTCTCTAACCCTTTCCTCTCTATGTTGTAGTGTCTCTAACCCTTTCCTCTCTATGTAGTAGTGTCTCTAACCTTTCCTCTATGTATTAGTGTCTCTAACCCTTTCCTCTCTATGTTGTAGTGTCTCTACCCATTCATCTCTATGTTGTAGTGTCTCTGACCCTTTCCTCTCTGTAGTAGTGTCTCTAACCCTTTCCTCTCTGTTGTAGTGTCTCTAACCCTTTCCTCTATATGTTGTAGTGTCTCTAACCCTTTCCTCTCTATGTTGTAGTGTCTCTAACCCTTTCCTCTCTATGTAGTAGTGTCTCTAACCTTTACTCTATGTATTAGTGTCTCTAACCCTTTCCTCTCTATTTTGAAGTGTCTCTACCCATTCATCTCTATGTTGTAGTGTCTCTAACCCTTTCCTCTATGTAGGAGTGTCTCTAACCCTTTCCTCTATGTTGTAGTGTCTCTAACCCTTTCCTCTATGTAGGAGTGTCTCTAACCCTTTCCTCTATGTTGTAGTGTCTCTAACCCTTTCCTCTATATAGTAGTGTCTCTAACCCTTTCTTCTCTCTGTTGTAGTGTCTCTAACCCTTTCCTCTCTGTAGTAGTGTCTCTAACCCTTTCCTCTCCATGATGTAGTGTCTCTAACCCTTTCCTCTCTGTAGTAGTGTCTCTAACCCTTTCCTCTCTATGTTGTAGTGTCTCTAACCCTTTCCTCTCTATGTTGTAGTGTCTCTAACCATTTCCTCGCTATATAGTAGTGTCTCTAACCCTTTCCTCTCTATGTTGTAGTGTCTCTAACCCTTTCCTCTCTGTAGTAGTGTCTCTAACCCTTTCCTCTCCATGATGTAGTGTCTCTAACCCTTTCCTCTCTGTAGTAGTGTCTCTAACCCTTTCCTCTCTATGTTGTAGTGTCTCTAACCCTTTCCTCTCTATGTAGCAGTGTCTCTAACCCTTTCCTCTCTCTGTTGTAGTGTCTCTATCCCTTTCCTCTCTGTAGTAGTGTCTCTAACCCTTTCCTCTCTATGTTGTAGTGTCTCTAACCCTTTCCTCTCTGTTGTAGTGTCTCTAACCCTTTCCTCTCTATGTTGTAGTGTCTCTAACCCTTTCCTCTCTGTTGTAGTATCTCTAACCCTTTCCTCTCTATGTTGTAGTGTCTCTAACCCTTTCCTCTCTGTAGTAGTGTCTCTAACCCTTTCCTCTCTATGTTGTAGTGTCTCTACCCATTTCCTCTCTGTAGTAGTGTCTCTAACCCTTTCATCTCTATGTTTTAGTGTCTCTAACCCTTTCCTCTCTATCTAGTAGTGTCTCTAACCCTTTCATCTCTATGTTGTAGTGTCTCTAACCCTTTCCTCTCTATGTAGTAGTGTCTCTAACCCTTTCCTCTCTATGTGGTAGTGTCTCTAACCCTTTCCTCTCTGTTGTAGTGTCTCTAACCCTTTCTTCTCTATGTTGTAGTGTCTCTAACCCTTTCCTCTCATTAGTAGTGTCTCTAACCCTTTCCTCTCATTAGTAGTGTCTCTAACCCTTTCCTCTCTATGTTGTCGTGTCTCTAACCCTTTCCGCTCTGTAGTAGTGTCTCTAACCCTTTCCTCTCTATGTTGTAGTGTCTCTAACCCTTTCCTCTCTATGTAGTAGTGTCTCTAACCCTTTCCTCTCTGTAGGAGGGTCTCTAACCCTTTCCTCTCTATGTTGTAGTGTCTCTAACCCTTTCCTCTCTATTTTGTAGTGTCTCTAACCCTTTCCTCTCTGTTGTAGTGTCTCTAACCCTTTCCTCTCTGTTGTAGTGTCTCTAACCCTTTCCTCTCATGATGTAGTAGTATCTCTAACCCTTTCCTCTCTGTTGTAGTGTCTCTTACCCTTTCCTCTATGTTGTAGTGTCTCTAACCCTTTCCTCTATATAGTAGTGTCTCTAACCCTTTCTTCTCTCTGTTGTAGTGTCTCTAACCCTTTCCTCTCTGTAGTAGTGTCTCTAACCCTTTCCTCTCCATGATGTAGTGTCTCTAACCCTTTCCTCTCTGTAGTAGTGTCTCTAACCCTTTCCTCTCTATGTTGTAGTGTCTCTAACCCTTTCCTCTCTATGTTGTAGTGTCTCTAACCATTTCCTCGCTATATAGTAGTGTCTCTAACCCTTTCCTCTCTATGTTGTAGTGTCTCTAACCCTTTCCTCTCTGTAGTAGTGTCTCTAACCCTTTCCTCTCCATGATGTAGTGTCTCTAACCCTTTCCTCTCTGTAGTAGTGTCTCTAACCCTTTCCTCTCTATGTTGTAGTGTCTCTAACCCTTTCCTCTCTATGTAGCAGTGTCTCTAACCCTTTCCTCTCTCTGTTGTAGTGTCTCTATCCCTTTCCTCTCTGTAGTAGTGTCTCTAACCCTTTCCTCTCTATGTTGTAGTGTCTCTAACCCTTTCCTCTCTGTTGTAGTGTCTCTAACCCTTTCCTCTCTATGTTGTAGTGTCTCTAACCCTTTCCTCTCTGTTGTAGTATCTCTAACCCTTTCCTCTCTATGTTGTAGTGTCTCTAACCCTTTCCTCTCTGTAGTAGTGTCTCTAACCCTTTCCTCTCTATGTTGTAGTGTCTCTACCCATTTCCTCTCTGTAGTAGTGTCTCTAACCCTTTCATCTCTATGTTTTAGTGTCTCTAACCCTTTCCTCTCTATCTAGTAGTGTCTCTAACCCTTTCATCTCTATGTTGTAGTGTCTCTAACCCTTTCCTCTCTATGTAGTAGTGTCTCTAACCCTTTCCTCTCTATGTGGTAGTGTCTCTAACCCTTTCCTCTCTGTTGTAGTGTCTCTAACCCTTTCTTCTCTATGTTGTAGTGTCTCTAACCCTTTCCTCTCATTAGTAGTGTCTCTAACCCTTTCCTCTCATTAGTAGTGTCTCTAACCCTTTCCTCTCTATGTTGTCGTGTCTCTAACCCTTTCCGCTCTGTAGTAGTGTCTCTAACCCTTTCCTCTCTATGTTGTAGTGTCTCTAACCCTTTCCTCTCTATGTAGTAGTGTCTCTAACCCTTTCCTCTCTGTAGGAGGGTCTCTAACCCTTTCCTCTCTATGTTGTAGTGTCTCTAACCCTTTCCTCTCTATTTTGTAGTGTCTCTAACCCTTTCCTCTCTGTTGTAGTGTCTCTAACCCTTTCCTCTCTGTTGTAGTGTCTCTAACCCTTTCCTCTCATGATGTAGTAGTATCTCTAACCCTTTCCTCTCTGTTGTAGTGTCTCTTACCCTTTCCTCTCTGTTGTAGTGTCTCTAATCCTTTCCTCTCCGTTGTAGTATCTCTGCAGACTAAAGGCTATTATTATTTTTAGATTTTTGCCTCTCTAGATGTCAGTGTCTATATGTCTTTAAATATACACAGAGTGTACAAAACATTAAGACACTTTCCTAATATTGAGTTGCACCCCCCTCCTCCCCTCCCTTCCCCTCCCCTCCCCTTTTGCCACCTGAACAGTCTCAATCTGTCGGGGCATGGACTCTACAAGGTGTCGAATGCGTTTTCAAAGGGATGCTGGCCCATGTTGACTCCAATGCTTCCCACAGTTGTGTCAAGTTGTCTGGATGTCCTTTGGGTGGTGGACCATTCTTGATACACACGGAAAACTGTTGAGCGTGAAAAACCCAGCACTGTTGCAGTTCTTGACACAAACCGGTGCGCCTGGCACCAACTACCCATAACCCCGTTCAAAGGCACTTAAATATTTAGTCTTGCCCATTCACCCTTTGAACGGCACACATACACAATCCATGTCTCAAGGCTTAAAAATCCTTCTTTAACCTGTCTCCTCCCCTTCATCTACACTGATTGAAGTGGATTTAACAAGTGACATCAAGAAGGGATCATAGCTTTCACCTGGTCAGTCTGTCATTGAAAGAGCAGGTGTTCCTAATGTTTTGTCCACTCAGTGTATTTTAGTCTGTTTGAATTCATTAGTTTCTATTTCTGGTCATTAATTAGGCTACTTAACTGTTGAATAGAGGGTAGTGTCGTGTGTTGCCTCAGCTAGATAGTGTGTCAATGTTTGACGCCTGCCTGAGCCAGTCCCCTGTGGATTGGAGAAGCTGTTGGTGACTCTCCTCTCCTCCTCTTCTGGAGATGTGTGGTCCACTGTCTCTGTCTGTCTGTCTTTCTGTCTGTGTCTGTGATGTTGTTCTTTGGAGTTGTTCGCTGTAGCCTCTGTCTGGAAGAGTGTCTGCTTGGCTTGTTAGCTGAAGGGTCGTTATGAAATAGGGATGCAAATTTCAGTCAGTTTTTCAGCCGACTAACAGACCCTCATTAACTGGTCAGTTTTGCTGCTGACTAACAGACCCTCATTAACCGGTCAGTTTTGCTGCTGACTAACAGACCCTCATTAACTGGTCAGTTTTTCCAAACAGTAAAATGAGATAACCAACAGAAAATACTATGCACGCATACAAGGAAGGAACATTTTTATTAAGAGCTTCATGGAAACATTCAACAATAGCAAGACTATCGTCTTACAGTCAAAAGGCCTATTATTGAATATGCAACTCCTGTAATGAAGCAGCTAATAAAAAATCATTTTCAAACATTTGCCAAAATGCGATTAGCGGGAAAACACTTCTAAACAGCGCACCTAATGCGAGCGGTCCAGAAAGAGGGGGAATCTAATAGCAACAACTATGATGGATCGTTATGACTAGGATTGTGCCTTTGGCTTCTGGACAACAAAATAAAGTCTGTGAAAACAGGAGAGAAATGCTGGTTAATGCCATGAGGAAGTCTCTATAAAATAATTGCCTCCATGTTTCTATGGATGGATTTTGTCAAGGCTACTTTGAAGCAAGGTCAGACATGCCTCATTATTTGAAGTAAAGTGAAACGTTCAGGTTTCAAACAATTATACTGCCTCAAGCTCACATTACATTATACTGCCTCAAGCTCACATTACATTATACTGCCTCAAGCTCACATTACATTATACTGATTATACTGCCTCAAGCTCACATTATATTATACTGCCTCAAGCGCACATTACATTATACTGCCTCAAGCGCACATTACATTATACTGCCTCAAGCTCACAATACATTATACTGCATCAAGCGCACATTACATTATACTGCCTCAAGCTCACATTACATTATACTGCCTCAAGCGCACATTACATTATACTGCCTCAAGCTCACATTACATTATACTGCCTCAAGCTCACATGACATTATACTGCCTCAAGCGCACATTACATTATACTGCCTCAAGCTCACATTACATTATACTGCCTCAAGCGCACATTGCAAAGTGGTGGGTGATGCACTGATAGCCTGCATACCATCAAAACAGTGTTTATCACACACTTGCATTTAGAATTGTTATTTGTTGTGCAATGACTTGGCTTACAAAAGCACATCTTTCACTCAAGTACCAGCTTTTTGAGGAGCTGCTCTCGCGCTGTCTGACAGGTGATGTCTGTAGAAGAATGGTTGAAGGGACTCTCCTGTTGTGGTGTCTGCTCAATGTCTGGAGAATAATGGTTGAAGGGACTCTCCTGCACATTGTACTGTCTGTCCTCTAAATAAACAACATTGTTTGGTTCTGTCTATCCTCTAAATAAACAACATTGTTTGGTTCTGTCTGTCCTCTAAATAAACAACATTGTGTGGTTCTATCCTCTAAATAAACAACATTCTGTGGTTCTGTCTATCCTCTAAATAAACAGTATTGTGTTGTTCTGTCTACCCTCTAAATAACTAAATGTAACAAATGTCTCCCTCCAGGTTTGTGGACATTGCTCTGAGGACCATCATGCGGGTCATGTGGTTTGCAGGAGGTTTCCATTGGATGACGGTGAAGGGGCGCCAGGCGCTACCGGCGGAGGCTCCTATCCTAACCCTGGGACCCCACTCCTCCTACTTCGACGCTATCCCCGTCACCATGTCCATGGCCTCCATCGTCATGAAGGCAGAGAGCAAGGACATCCCTGTCTGGGGCAGTGAGTAGCATTCTCTATGTCCCTCTGTCTCACTGTCTATTTCTCTGTCTCTCTCTTGTTATCTCTGTCTGTGTCCCTGTCTCTCTCTCTCGCTCTGTCTGTTTTCATTCAATTTCATTCAAATGGCTTTATTGGCATGGGAAACAAGTTTACATTGCCACAGCTAGTGAAATAGATAATAAACAAAAGTAAAATAAACTATCAGAAATTAACAGTAAACATTACACAAAAGTTTACTCTCTTTCTGTCTGACTGTCTCTTTTCCTCGATCTCACTCTCTCTCTCTTTCTTTCTCTCTCTCTCTTGCACAACCCCAATTAAATCTGTCGCAACCCTGTAGCTCAGTTGGTAGAGCATGGCGCTTGCAACGCCAGGGTTGTGGGTTCAACCTTTTACTGCAGTGTTGTTGGCCGAGTGTCAAGCCGGGATCTAATAACCTCCTTAACATCTTCTTAGGGTAACCAGGCATAGCTGAGGGATTGTATTTGTACATCAATTGTGTTCAGCAGCAGCAGCAGGCCTAGTCTGTAATATAATCATGTTGGCTGTGCTGTGTAGTTCTAGCCTAGCTCCCTGGGACTAATGGCTGTGCTGTGTAGTGACTAGGCTAGCTCCCTGGACTAATGGCTGTGATGTGTAGTGGCTAGGCTAGCTCCCTGGGACTAATGGCTGTGATGTGTAGTGGCTAGGCTAGCTCCCTGGACTAATGGCTGTGATGTGTAGTGACTAGGCTAGCTCCCTGGACTAATGGCTGTGATGTGTAGTGACTAGGCTAGCTCCCTGAGACTAATGGCTGTGATGTGTAGTGGCTAGGCTAGCTCCCTGGACTAATGGCTGTGATGTGTAGTGGCTAGGCTAGCTCCCTGGACTAATGGCTGTGATGTGTAGTGACTAGGCTAGCTCCCTGGACTAATGGCTGTGATGTGTAGTGACTAGGCTAGCTCCCTGGGACTAATGGCTGTGATGTGTAGTGGCTAGGCTAGCTCCCTGGACTAATGGATGTGATGTGTAGTGACTAGGCTAGCTCCCTGGACTAATGGCTGTGATGTGTAGTGACTAGGCTAGCTCCCTGGGACTAATGGCTGTGATGTGTAGTGGCTAGGCTAGCTCCCTGGACTAATGGCTGTGATGTGTAGTGGCTACGCTAGCTCCCTGGACTAATGGATGTGATGTGTAGTGGCTAGGCTAGCTCCCTGGACTAATGGCTGTGATGTGTAGTGACTAGGCTAGCTCCCTGGGACTAATGGCTGTGATGTGTAGTGGCTACGCTAGCTCCCTGGGACTAATGGCTGTGATGTGTAGTGGCTAGGCTAGCTCCCTGGGACTAATGGCTGTGATGTGTAGTGACTAGGCTAGCTCCCTGGGACTAATGGCTGTGATGTGTAGTGGCTACGCTAGCTCCCTGGGACTAATGGCTGTGATGTGTAGTGGCTAGGCTAGCTCCCTGGACTAATGGATGTGATGTGTAGTGGCTACGCTAGCTCCCTGGGACTAATGGCTGTGATGTGTAGTGGCTAGGCTAGCTCCCTGGACTAATGGATGTGATGTGTAGTGGCTAGGCTAGCTCCCTGGGACTAATGGATGTGATGTGTAGTGGCTAGGCTAGCTCCCTGGGACTAATGGCTGTGATGTGTAGTGACTAGGCTAGCTCCCTGGGACTAATGGCTGTGATGTGTAGTGGCTAGGCTAGCTCCCTGGGACTAATGGCTGTGATGTGTAGTGACTAGGCTAGCTCCCTGGGACTAATGGCTGTGATGTGTAGTGGCTACGCTAGCTCCCTGGGACTAATGGCTGTGATGTGTAGTGGCTACGCTAGCTCCCTGGGACTAATGGATGTGATGTGTAGTGGCTAGGCTAGCTCCCTGGGACTAATGGCTGTGATGTGTAATGGCTAGCCTAGCTCCCTGGGACTAATGGCTGTGATGTGTAGTGGCTAGGCTAGCTCCCTGGGACTAATGGATGTGATGTGTAGTGGCTAGGCTAGCTCCCTGGGACTAATGGCTGTGATGTGTAGTGGCTAGGCTAGCTCCCAGCACTGATAAACAGAGGAATAACTGTGCTGTGCAGTTTAGGCTAGCTAGAATAGCTCTCCTGGACGCCCAGCTGTGTGGTGTAGGGTAGCTAGGCTAGCTGTATTGTGTAGGGTAGCAGTAGCTAGGCTAGCTGTATTGTGTAGGGTAGCAGTAGCTAGGCTAGCTGTACTGTGTAGGATAGCAGTAGCTAGGCTAGCTGTAGTGTGTAGGGTAGCAGTAGCTAGGCTAGCTGTAGTGTGTAGGGTAGCAGTAGCTAGGCTAGCTGTATTGTGTAGTGTAGCAGTAGCTAGGCTAGCTGTATTGTGTAGGATAGCAGTAGCTAGGCTAGCTGTACTGTGTAGGGTAGCAGTAGCTAGGCTAGCTGTAGTGTGTAGGGTAGCAGTAGCTAGGCTAGCTGTACTGTGTAGGGTAGCAGTAGCTAGGCTAGCTGTATTGTGTAGTGTAGCAGTAGCTAGGCTAGCTGTATTGTGTAGTGTAGCAGTAGCTAGGCTAGCTGTATTGTGTAGTGTAGCAGTAGCTAGGCTAGCTGTACTGTGTAGGGTAGCAGTAGCTAGGCTAGCTGTACTGTGTAGGGTAGCAGTAGCTAGGCTAGCTGTACTGTGTAGGGTAGCAGTAGCTAGGCTAGCTGTACTGTGTAGGGTAGCAGTAGCTAGGCTAGCTGTACTGTGTAGTGTAGCAGTAGCTAGGCTAGCTGTCTGGGACTCCCAGCATAGCACAGACAAACAGAGGAATAATTGAGGAGACATTGATGGATAACATCAGCACTCATACATCACATCACCACGATGACCATAATCACTTTATCACACCAGCTACCCAGCCCCAGCCCTCAGCCTCAGACCTATAACATATATTTTTTATTTTAACCTTTATTTAACAATGACGGCCTACACCGGCCAAACCCGGACAACGCGGGGCCAATTGTGCGCCACCCTATGGGACTCTCAATCACGGCCGGTTGTGATACAGCCTGGAATCGAACCAGGGGGTCTGTAGTGACGCCTCAAGCACTGAGATGCAGTGCCTTAGACCGCTGCGCCACTCGGGAGCCCAAGATTCCTCAGCCCCTGGCCTTATACTCAAGCCCTAGCCCTATTCCGCTCTATAGGTTAGATATCCCAGCCCACGTCACCCTATAGGTTAGATATAGCTCTCCTGGAGCTATAGGGCGGCAGGTAGCTTAGTGGGTAAGAGCGTTGTACCAGTAACCGAAAGGTCGCTGGTTCTAATCCCCGAGCCGACTAGGTGAAAAATCTGTCGATGTGCCCTTGAGCAAGGCACTTAACCCTAATTGCTCCTGTAAGTCGCTCTGGATAAGAGCGTCTGCTAAATGACCCCAAAAAAAATAAAAAAATAAAAATATCTCAGCCTTTACCCCAGCCCTCAGCCTCAGTCCTATAGACGCCCCAACCCTATATCCAGCCTTTACCCCATCCCTCAGCCTCAGTCCTATAGATGCCCCAACCCTATATCCAGCCTTTACCCCATCCCTCAGCCTGTCCTATAGATACCCCAGCCCTATACCCTGCCTTTACCCCAGTCGCAGTCCCAGCCCTAGCCTTATACCCCAGCCCTATACTAACCCAGCTACCAGAGACAGGCTGAACACTACAGGGTCCAGGTCTATAGTACAGTAGTACTGACCCAGCTACCAGAGACAGGCTGAACACTACAGGGTCCAGGTCTATAGTACAGTAGTACTGACCCAGCTACCAGAGACAGGCTGAACACTACAGGGTCCAGGTCTATAGTACAGTAGTACTGACCCAGCTACCAGAGACAGGCTGAACACTACAGGGTCCAGGTCTATAGTATAGTAGTACTAACCCAGCTAATAGAGACAGGCTGAACACTACAGGGTCCAGGTCTATAGTACAGTAGTACTGACCCAGCTACCAGAGACAGGCTGAACACTACAGGGGCCAGGTCTATAGTACAGTAGTACTGACCCAGCTACCAGAGACAGGCTGAACACTACAGGGTCCAGGTCTATAGTACAGTAGTACTAACCCAGCTAATAGAGACAGGCTGAACACTACAGGGTCCAGGTCTATAGTACCGTAGTAGTCTCTGATATAGAGAACATTGAGACCTGTGTCAAGGCAGTGGAAAGTGAAAGTGAAAACCATGACTAGAAGTGTTCTTTAAGAGTGAACCCTGTATTGAACCCTGTAGTGACCTTTATGTGACTTTCACTCAGGAAGTGTTGTTTGAGTCAGAACAGTAACAGTTACAGTTCTGTAAATGAAGGGAACTAGACAGGGGTGGTAAAACACTGACCCTAATAGTAGATAACTGCTGCCTGTAAACCTAACAGATCTTCACAAGTAGGCCTATTAGGTATATATGTAGAAAATGTTAGCTAAGCATATACCTTTAACCAGGTCCTAGATCTGTTTGTTCTATCATTCCAAATCCTTGTCACGTTTCGCATGACAAGAAGTGGCAAGGAGTGGAATGCTGGTACCCTGGCTAATATACCTTGTGGGGAGTGCCCCAACAGTAGTATGTTTCTGACTGTTGTGTGACTCCTGTCCTCCAGCTCTGATCAAGTACATCAGACCAGTGTTTGTCTCGAGGTCAGACCAGGACTCCCGTAAGAAGACTGTTGAAGAGATCAAACGCAGAGCCCACTCTGGAGGAGAATGGCCTCAGGTACAGTTTAATATCTCTCTTTCGCTTTCTCCAGCTCTGTCTCTCTGTATTTCTCTCTATCTGTATATCTCTCTCTTTCGATCTCTCTTGATCGATCTCTCTCTCTTGATCGCTCTCTCTCTTGATCTCTCTCGATCTCTCATTCTCTCTCTTTCTCTTTCTCTCTCTCTCTCTTTCTCGATCGATCTCTCTTGATCGCTCTCTCTCGATCTCTCATTCTCTCGGTCTCTCTCATTCTCTCTCATTCTCTCTGTCTCTCTCATTCTCTCTCATTCTCTCTCTCTCTCGATCTCTCTCTCTCTCGATCTCTCATTCTCTCTCTGTCTCTCTCATTCTCTCTCTATCTCGATCTCTCTCTCTCTCTCTCATTCTCTCTCTCATTCTCTCTCTTTCTCTCTTTCTCTCTCTCTCTCTCGATCTCTCTTTCTCTCTCTCTCTCTCTTTCAATTTCAATTTCAATTTAAGGGCTTTATTGGCATGGGAAACGTATGTTAACATTGCCAAAGCAAGTGAAGTAGATAGTAAACAAAAGTGAAATTAACAATAAATATTAACAGTAAACATTACACTCAGAAGTTCCAAAAGAAAAATACATTTCAAATGTCATATTATGTATATATACAGTGTTATAATGATGTGCAAATAGTTAAAGTACAAATGGGAAAATAAATAAACATAAATATGGGTTGTATTTACAATGGTGTTTGTTCTTCACTGGTTGCCCTTTTCTTGTGGCAACAGGTCACAAATCTTGCTGCTGTGATGGCACACTGTGGTTTTTCACCCAGTAGATAAGGGAGTTTATCAAAATTGGGTTTGTTTTCGAATTCTTTGTGGATCTCTGTAATCTGAGGGAAATATGTGTCTCTAATATGATCATACATTTTGCAGGAGGTTAGGAGCAAACAAAGAACCATGATCTGCCGTTCAGCAAACAAACTAGATTTGGAGAACAGCCACCTAACAATGTTCAGTATGTACCCAATTAGATTAGTACATTACCATGTCATCGTGTCTAATAATGTTACAAATGCTCTCCTCTCTCCAGATAATGATTTTCCCAGAGGGGACGTGCACCAACAGGTCCTGTCTTATCACATACAAACCAGGTATGTTATTGAGATAGGACAGTGAAGACAGACAGCAAAGGTAGGAGAGTTTGAGAGACAGAAGGGCCCGGATCAGAACCCATGTTGACTGGTACCACTAGGCTATACATGTTGGATCAGAACCCATGTTGACTCTGGTTCCACTAGGCTATACATGTTGAATCAGAACCCATGTTGACTGGTACCACTAGGCTATACATGTTGGATCAGAACCCATGTTGACTCTGGGTCCACTAGGCTATACAGTGAGGGAATAAAGTATTTGATCCCCTGCTGATTTTGTACGTTTGCCCACTGACAAAGACATGATCAGTCTATAATTTTAATGGTAGGTTTATTTGAACAGTGAGAGACAGAATAACAACAACAAAATCCAGAAAAACGCATGTCAAAAATGTTATAAATTGATTTGCATTTTAATGAGGGAAATAAGTATTTGACCCCCTCTCAATCAGAAAGATTTCTGGCTCCCAGGTGTCTTTTATATAGGTAACGAGCTGAGATTAGGAGCACACTCTTAAAGGGAGTGATCCTAATCTCAGCTTGTTACCTGTATAAAAGACACCTGTCCACAGAAGCAATCAATCAATCAGATTCCAAACTCTCCACCATGGCCAAGACCAAAGAGCTCTCCAAGGATGTCAGGGACAAGATTGTAGACCTACACAAGGCTGGAATGGGCTACAAGACCATCGCCAAGCAGCTTGGTGAGAAGGTGACAACAGTTGGTGTGATTATTCGCAAATGGAAGAAACACAAAATACCTATCAATCTCCCTAGGCCTGGGGCTCCATGCAAGATCTCACCTCGTGGAGTTGCAATGATCATGAGAACGGTGAGGAATCAGCCCAGAACTACACGGGAGGATCTTGTCAATGATCTCAAGGCAGCTGGGACCATAGTCACCAAGAAAACAATTGGTAACACACTACGCCGTGAAGGACTGAAATCCTGCAGCGCCCGCAAGGTCCCCCTGCTCAAGAAAGCACATATACAGGACTGTCTGAAGTTTGCCAATGAACATCTGAATGATTCAGAGGAGAACTGGGTGAAAGTGTTGTGGTCAGATGAGACTAAAATCAAGCTCTCTGGCATCAACTCAATTTGCCGTGTTTGGAGGAGGAGGAATGCTGCCTATGACCCCAAGAACACCATCCCCACCGTCAAAGCTGTGCCCTGGACACCATATGTGAATTGATTGCCCCCCATCTATCCTCAGAGTTCGTACTGCTTGGTGACCTAAATTGGGGTATGCTTAACACCCCGGCCATCCTACAATCTAAACTAGATGCCCTCAATCTCACACAAATTATCAACGAACCTACCAGGTACAACCCTAAATCCGTAAACATGGGTACCCTCATAGATATCATCCTGACTAACTTACCCTCTAAATACACCTCCGCTGTCTTCAACCAGGATCTCAGCGATCACTGCCTTATTGCCTGCGTCCGTAACGGGTCCGCGGTCAAACGACCACCCCTCATCACTGTCAAACGCTCCCAAAAACACTTCAGCGAGCAGGCCTTCCTAATTGACCTGGCCCAGGTATCCTGGATGGATATAGATCTCATTCCGTCAGTAGAGGATGCCTGGTTGTTCTTTAAACGTAATTTCCTCTCAATCTTAAATAAACATGCCCCATTCAAAAAATACAGAACTAAGAACAGATATAGCCCCTGGTTCTCCTCAGACTTGACTGCCCTTGACCAGCACAAAAACATCCTGTGGCGTACTGCATTAGCATCAAATAGCCCCCGCGATATGCAACTTTTCAGGGAAGTTAGGAACCAATATACACAAGCAGTTAGGAAAGCAAAGGCTAACTTTTTCAAACAGAAATTTGCATCCTGTAGCACTAACTCCAAAAAGTTTTGGGACACTGTAAAGTCCATGGAAAATAAGAGCACTTCCTCCCAGCTGCCCACTGCACTGAGGCTAGGAAACACTATCACCACCGATAAATCTACAATAATCGAGAATTTCAACAAGCATTTTGCTACGGCTGGCCATGCTTTCCACCTGGCTACCACTACCCTGGTCACCAGCTCTGCACCCTCCGCTGCAACTTGCCCATGCCCCCCCCCCCCGCTTCTCCTTCACACAAATCCAGACAGCTGATGTTCTGAAAGAGCTGCAAAATCTGGACCCCTACAAATCATCTGGGCTAGACAATCTGGACCCTTTCGTTCTAAAACTAGCCGCCGAAATTGTCGCAACCCCTATTACTAGCCTGTTCAACATCTCTTTCGTAACGTCTGAGATCCCCAGAGATTGGAAAGCTGCCGCGGTCATCCCCCTCTTCAAAGGGGGTGACACTCTAGATCCAAACTGTTACAGACCCATATCCATCCTGCCCTGCCTTTCAAATTTTTTTGAAAGCCAAGTCAACAAACAGATCACCGACCATTTCGAATCCCACCGTACCTTCTCCGCTATGCAATCCGGTTTCCGAGCTGGTCATGGGTGCACTTCAGCCACGCTCAAGGTCCTAAACGATATTATAACCGCGATCGATAATAGACAGTACTGTGCAGCCGTTTTCATTGACCTGGCCAAGGCTTTCGACTCTGTCAACCACCGCATTCTTATTGGCAGACTAAATAGCCTTGGTTTCTCAAATGACTGCCTCGCCTGGTTCACCAACTACTTCTCAGATAGAGTTCAATGTGTCAAATCGGAGGGCCTGTTGTCTGGACCTATGGCAGTGTCTATGGGGGTGCCACAGGGTTCAATTCTTGGGCCGACTCTTTTCTCTGTGTATATCAATGACGTCGCTCTTGCTGCTGGTGACTCTCAGATCCACCTCTACGCAGACGACACCATTTTGTATACATCTGGCCCTTCATTGGACACTGTGTTAACAAACCTCCAAACGAGCTTCAATGCCATACAACACTCCTTCAGTAGCCTCCAACTGCTCTTAAACACTAGTAAAACTAAATGCATGCTCTTCAACCGAACGCTGCTTACACCCGCCCACCCGACTAGAATCACTACTCTCGACGGGTCTGACCTAGAGTATGTGGACAACTACAAATATCTAGGTGTCTGGTTAGACTGTAAACTCTCCTTCCAGACTCACATTAAGAATCTCCAATCCAAAGTTAAATCTAGAATCGGTTTCCTATTTCGCAACAAAGCCTCCTTCACTCATGCTGCCAAACATGCCCTCGTAAAACTGACTATCCTACCGATCCTTGACTTCGGCGATGTCATTTACAAAATAGCCTCCAACACTCTACTCAGCAAATTGGATGTAGTCTATCACAGTGCCATCCGTTTTGTCTCCAAAGCCCCATATAATAGCCACCACTGTGACCTGTACGCTCTTGTTGGCTGGTCCTCACTACATATTCGTCGCCAAACCCACTGGCTCCAGGCCATCTATAAATCACTGCTAGGCAAATCCCCGCCTTATCTTAGCTCATTGGTCACCATAGCAACACCCACCCGTAGTCTGCGCTCCAGCAGGTATATCTCACTGGTCATCCCCAAAGCCAACACCTCCTTTGGCCGCAATTCCTTCCAGTTCTCTGCTGCCAATGACTGGAACAAATTGCAAAAATCTCTGAAGCTGGAGACACTTATCTCCCTCACTAACTTTAAGCATCAGTTGTCAGAGCACCTTACCGATCACTGCACCTGTACACAGCCCATCTGAAATTAGCCCGCCCAACTACCTCATCCCTATATTGTTATTTATTTTGCTCATTTGTACCCCAGTATCTCTATTTGCACATCATCTCTTGCACATCTATCATTCCAGTGTTAATACTAATTGTAATTATTTTGCACTATAGCCTATTTATTGCCTTACCTCCATAACTTGCTACATTTGCACACACTGTATATATATGTATTTCTGTTGTATTTTTGACTTTGTTTTGTTTTACCCCATATGTAACTCTGTGTTGTTGTTTTTATCGCACTGCTTTGCTTTATCTTGGCCAGGTCGCAGTTGTAAATGATAACTTGTTCTCAACTGGTTTACCTGGTTAAATAAAGGTGAAATAAAAATAAATAAAAAACATGGGGGTGGAAACATTATGCTTTGGGGGTGTTTTTCCTGCTAAGGGGACAGGACAACTTCACCGCATCAAAGGGACGATGGACAGGGCCATGTACCGTCAAATCTTGGGTGAGAACCTCCTTCCCTCAGCCAGGGCGTTGAAAATGGGTCGTGGATGGGTATTCCAGCATGACAATGACCCAAAACACACGGCCAAGGCAACAAACGAGTGGCTCAAGAAGAAGCACATTATGGTCCTGGAGTGGCCTAGCCAGTCTCCAGACCTTAATCCCATAGAAAATCTGTGGAGGGAGCTGAAGGTTCGAGTTGCCAAACGTCAGCCTCGAAACCTTAATGACTTGGAGAAGATCTGCAAAGAGG
Source organism: Coregonus lavaretus (assembly GCF_964263955.1). Classification (NCBI taxonomy): domain Eukaryota; kingdom Metazoa; phylum Chordata; class Actinopteri; order Salmoniformes; family Salmonidae; genus Coregonus; species Coregonus lavaretus. The sequence goes on from NC_139990.1 coordinate 39,528,051, forward strand.
AGTGGAACAAAATCCCTCCTGAGATGTGTGCAAACCTGGTGGCCAACTACAAGAAACATCTGACCTCTGTGATTGCCAACAAGGGTTTTGCCACCAAGTACTAAGTCATATTTTGCAGAGGGGTCAAATACTTATTTCCCTCATTAAAATGCAAATCAATTTATAACATTTTTGACATGCGTTTTTCTGGATTTTGTTGTTGTTATTCTGTCTCTCACTGTTCAAATAAACCTACCATTAAAATTATAGACTGATAATTTCTTTGTCAGTGGGCAAACGTACAAAATCAGCAGGGGATCAAATACTTTTTTCCCCTCACTGTACATGTTGGATCAGAACCCATGTTGACTCTGGTACCACTAGGCTATACATGTTGGATCAGAACCCATGTTGACTGGTACCACTAGGCTATACATGTTGGATCAGAACCCATGTTGACTCTGGTTCCACTAGGCTATACATGTTGGATCAGAACCCATGTTGACTCTGGTTCCACTAGGCTATACATGTTGGATCAGAACCCATGTTGAATCTGGTACCACTAGGCTTTACATGTTGGACCAGAAGCCATGTTTACTCTGGTACCACTAGGCTATACATGTTGGATCAGAACCCATGTTGACTGGTACCACTAGGCTATACATGTTGGATCAGAACCCATGTTGACTCTGGTTCCACTAGGCTATACATGTTGGATCAGAACCCATGTTGACTCTGGTTCCACTAGGCTATACATGTTGGATCAGAACCCATGTTGAATCTGGTACCACTAGGCTTTACATGTTGGACCAGAAGCCATGTTTACTGTGGTACCACTAGGCTATACATGTTGGATCAGAACCCATGTTGACTCTGGTACCACTAGGCTGTACATGTTGGATCAGAACCCATGATGACTCTGGTACCACTAGGCTATACATGTTGGATCAGAACCCATGTTGACTCTGGTACCACTAGGCTATACATGTTGGATCAGAAGCCATGTTGACTCTGGTACCACTAGGCTATACATGTTGGATCAGAAGCCATGTTGACTCTGGTACCACTAGGCTATACATGTTGGATCAGAAGCCATGTTGACTCTGGTACCACTAGGCTATACATGTTGGATCAGAAGCCATGTTGACTCTGGTACCACTAGGCTATACATGTTGGATCAGAAGCCATGTTGACTCTGGTACCACTAGGCTATAAATGTTGGATCAGAACCCATGTTGACTCTGGTACCACTAGGCTATACATGTTGGATCAGAAGCCATGTTGACTCTGGTACCACTAGGCTATACATGTTGGATCAGAAGCCATGTTGACTCTGGTACCACTAGGCTATACATGTTGGATCAGAAGCCATGTTGACTCTGGTACCACTAGGCTATAAATGTTGGATCAGAACCCATGTTGACTCTGGTACCACTAGGCTATACATGTTGGATCAGAACCCATGTTGACTCTGGTACCACTAGGCTATACATGTTGGATCAGAAGCCATGTTGACTCTGGTACCACTAGGCTATACATGTTGGATCAAAACCCATGTTGACTCTGGTACCACTAGGCTATACATGTTGTATCAGAAGCCATGTTGACTCTGGTACCACTAGGCTATACATGTTGGATCAGAACCCATGTTGACTCTGGTACCACTAGGCTATACATGTTGGATCAGAACCCATGTTGACTCTGGTACCACTAGGCTATACATGTTGGATCAGAAGCCATGTTGACTCTGGTACCACTAGGCTATACATGTTGGATCAGAAGCCATGTTGACTCTGGTACCACTAGGCTATAAATGTTGGATCAGAACCCATGTTGACTCTGGTACCACTAGGCTATACATGTTGGATCAGAACCCATGTTGTATCTCCTAGTCCACATACTGCCCTGTATCTAAAACTTTGGACCATTTTTGTGTGGTTTTAGTCAGTCATTTTTTCGCGTTAAATAATTAATATTTACTTTTTTAACTTCCATCATCCCCTCATATAGATGGCATATTGCAATTGTAGCAAACTGTAACCAATGCCAGCCGTGATTTACCATATAGGCTACAAAGCCATGGCTACAGGTTAAACAATTTAGGCATACAGCTCTTTTCTCTCAATCATAACTTTAGGATGGGGGTAAATAACAGTGATTCCCTTCAAAAGGGGAGACACTGAGCTTTCCAACAATGCCAGAATTATTACTGTATTCCTAATATTCAGCAAATATAATTAATATATTGAGAAAAAGAAAGAAATAATAAAACTGCACCCTCAACACATGAATAACAGAGCACATGGGAAAATAAAGCTTCTGATGTGATCAAAGCAACAATAGCCTACATGAAAATAAGACAGAGTCAACATTGTTTCTAGTTTAGGTCAGTTACAATTAAAGTGTCCTGGCTGCGCATCAGTTCAAAAGATTGACGAGTGTCTGAAGTGACCTCCCAGGAGCTGTGTGGGAGAGCCGGGCAGATCAACTCAATCAGACCGCCTAACTGATAGATGTTAATTCTGCCAATGAGAGGATTACATGACATATTCTGCAAAGGACTGCATGCTTATGATTGGACAAAACAGATGAAAGGGAGCTTCATGACCCTCCTGTAGCTCAGTTGGTAGAGCATGGCGATTGCAACGCAAGTGTTGTGGGTTCGTTTCCCACGGGGGGCCAGTATGAAAAATGTATGCACTCACTAACTCTAAGTCGCTCTGGATAAGAGCGTCTGCTAAATGACTAAAAAACAAACAAATGTAATGTCCATTAATATCTAAATAATGATGATATATGCCATTTAGCGGACGCTTTTATCCAAAGCGACTTCCAGTCATGCATGCATACATTTTACATCTGGGTTAGCTAGTGTCACCGTGGGCCAATGCTCTCCAATACCTTATTTGTATGTGGTCTAGAATATTCTAGTTTCTTAGTTTAGTGGACTGTACTCCAGTATGTGTAATGGTGTTGGTTTTGTCTTGTCACACACAGGAGCGTTTATTCCAGCGGTGCCAGTTCAGCCTGTGGTGATAAAATACCCCAATAAAATGGTAAGAAACCAAACACAACACAACAAAGCAAATCATCTAGCAACACAATACAACACCTAGCAACACAATACAACATCTAGCAACACAATACAACATCTAGCTACACAAAAACACCAAGCAACACAATACAACACCTAGCAACACAATACAGCACCTAGCAATACAATACATTATCTAGCAACACAATACAACACCTAGCAACACAATACAACACCTAGCAACACAATACAACACCTTGCAACACAATACAACACCTAGCAACACAATACAGCACCTAGCAATACAATACATTATCTAGCAACACAAGACAAGATCTAGCTACACAAAAACACCAAGCAACACAATACAACACCTAGGCAAACAATAGAACACCTAGCAACACAACACAATACAATACCTAGCAACTCAATACAATACCTAGCAACACAATACAACACCTAGCAACACAATACAACACCTAGGAACAGAATACAACACCTAGCTACACAATACAACACCTACAGTGGCTTGCAAAAGTATTCAGCCCCCTTGGCATTTTTCCTATTTTGTTGCCTTACAACCTGGAATTAAAATGGATATTTTGGGGGTTTGTATCATTTGATTTACACAACATGCCTACCACTTTGAAGATGCAAAATATTTCTTATTGTGAAACAAACAAGAAATAAGACAAAAAAACAGAAAACTTGAGCTTGCATAACTATTCACCCCCTCAAAGTCAATACTTTGTAGAGCCACCTTTTGCAGCAATTACAGCTGCAAGTCTCTTGGGGTATGTCTCTGTAAGCTTGGCACATCTAGCCACTGGGATGTTTGCTCATTCTTCGAGGCAAAACTGCTCCAGCTCCTTCAAGTTGGATGGGTTCCGCTGGTTTACAGCAATCTTTAAGTCATACCACAGATTCTCAATTGGATTGAGATCTGGGCTTTGACTAGGTCATTCCAAGACATTTAAATGTTTCCCCTTAAACCACTCAAGTTTTGCTTTAGCAGTATGCTTAGGGTCATTGTCCTCCTGGAAGGTGAACCTCCGTCCCAGTCTCAAATCTCTGGAAGACTGAAACAGGTTTCCCTCAAGAATTTCCCTGTATTTAGCGCCATCCATCATTCCTTCAATGGCTTTTTCTGGCCACTCGTCCATAAAGCCCAGCTCTGTGGAGTGTAAGGCTTAAAGTGGTCCTATGGACAGATACTCCAATCTCCGCTGTGGAGCTTTGCAGCTCCTTCAGGGTTATCTTTGGTCTCTTTGTTGCCTCTCTGATGAATGCCCTCCTTGCCTGATATTTTTTTATAACCCAACCCTTATCTGTACTTCTCCACAACTTTATCCCTGACCTGTTTGGAGAGCTCCTTGGTCTTCATGGTGCCGCTTGCTTGGTGGTGCCCCTTGCTTAGTGGTGTTGCAGACTCTGGGGCCTTTCAGAACAGGTGTATACTGTATATACTGAGATCATGTGACACTTAGATTGCACACAGGTGGACTTTATTTAACTAATTATGTGACTTCTGAAGGTAATTGGTTGCACCAGATCTTATTTAGGGGCTTCATAGCAAAGGAGGTGAATTCATATGCACGTGCCACTTTTCTGTTATTTATTTTTTAATAATTTTTTGAAACAAGTAATTTTTTTAATTTCACTTCACCAATTTGGACTATTTTTTGTATGTCCATTACATGAAATCCAAATAAAAATCCATGTAAATTACAGGTTGTAATGCAACAAAATAGGAAAAACGCCAAGGGGGATGAATACATTTGCATGGCACTGTAGCAACACAATACAATATCTAGCAACACAATACAACACCTAGCAACACAATAAAACACCTAGCAACACAATACAACATCTAGCAACACAACACAACATCAAGCAACACAATTAACCTAGCAACACAATACAACACCTAGCAACACAATACAACACCTAGCAACACAATATAACACATAGCAATACAATACAACACCTAGCAATACAATACATTATCTAGCAACACAAGACAACATCTAGCTACACAAAAAACCAAGCAACACAATACAACATCTAGCAACACAATACAACACCTAGGCAAACAATAGAACACCTAGCAACACAATACAACACCTAGCAACACAATACAACACCTAGCAACACAATACAAATCTAGCAACACAACACAACATCAAGCAACACAATTAACCTAGCAACACAATACAACACCTAGCAACACAATACAACACCTAGCAACACAATACAACACCTAGCAACACAATACATTATCTAGCAACACAATACATTATCTAGCAACACAATACAACATCTAGCAACACAATAACACCCAGTAACACAATACAACATCTAGTAACACAATAACACCTAGCAACACAATAGAACACAGCAGCAGCACAACACAGCAGCCAGGCTGGTTGGTAAACACCCTCCCTGCTGAGAAGAGCATCAGCCCTGTCATTCTGAATCTATCTCTGTTACAGATATAACTGTGAGGACAGAGAACTGATTTAGTCGTTCTGTGGTTTGTGTATGGTCTGTCTAAGCTGTGTGATATTAACCCCACCTAGAGCAGGGTTTCATGGGGACTTCCTGGAAAACCTCCTGGGGTTGACTTGATGTGCCCTTCACTGAGGTCTGGCCGTGTTAGTGTTGGAGCTAGGGCTCTGTCTGTAAACAGCTTGGCTGAACGGTATCTGGACACATGGAGGCCTCCATCGGTGATGCCTGTTTTCTATCTGAAGTTCACATTTGCCTTTCAATTTACACTTCCACTTTTGTTTGTTTTGTGATAATGCAAGGTGTTTTTTGATAGGTTTATGCTGCATGGTGATTCCATGATCATGTAACTAACCTGTAGTTAATGTCAACATCCCCTGTCATAGCAGCCCCTGTCATAACATCCCGTGTCATAGCATCCCCTGTCATAACATCCCCTGTCATAGCATCCCATTTTTTACATTTTACATTTTAGTCATTTAGCAGACGCTCTTATCCAGAGCGACTTACAGTTAGTGAATACATATTTTTTTTTTATACTGGCCCCCCATGGGAAACGAACCCACAACCCTGGCGTTGCAAACGCCATGCTCTATCAACTGAGCTACATCCCTGCCGGCCATTCCCTCCCCTACCCTGGACGACGCTGGGCCAATTGTGCGCCGCCCATGAGTCTCCCGGTCGCGGCGACAGAGCCTGGATTCGAACCAGGATCTCTAGTGGCACAATTAGCACTGCGATGCAGTGCCTTAGACCACTGCGCCACTCAGGAGCTATCCCCTGTCATAGCATCCCCTGTCATAGCATCCCCTGTCATAGCATCCCCTGTCATAGCATCCCCTGTCATAGCATCCCCTGTCATAGCATCCCCTGTCATAGCATCCCCTGTCATAGCAGCCCCTGTCATAGCATCCCCTGTCATAGCATCCCCTGTCATAGCATCCCCTGTCATAGCATCCCCTGTCATAGCATCCCTTGTCATAGCAGCCCTGTCATAGCAGCCCTGTCATAGCAGTAGGATAAGAGCTATTGGTGGTTGCACAGGTCCGCCCACACAGCAGGCAGTCAGTCTCTCCTATACCCCTGTGACCACTAACTACCTGGCAACCAATTAAACCACTAACTACTCTATACCTGATAACTAATTTAACCACTAACTACTCTGTACCTGATAACTAATTAAACCACTAACTACTCTGTACCTGATAACTAATTAAACCACTAACTACTCTATACCTGATAACTAATTAAACCACTAACTAATATGTACCTGATAACTAATTAAACCACTAACTACTCTATACCTGATAACTAATTTAACAAAGACATCTAGGCTGCTGTTGTTGTTGTTGTGACCTTGTGTTTTTACATTTCTTACCTGGATGAATAAATGTTGAACAAAATATCAAATGTTGTATCTTAGTAAGTTATTTGTCTCTCCTCTCCCATGCCAGGACACCATCACCTGGACGTGGCAGGGGCCTGGAGCGTGAGTCCACTTATTATTCTACTAATGACTGATCCCTGAAATACAGGCCGTTGCCAGGCGTAATGGTGTCTCTCTACTGCACTGGACCAAGAGGATATTAATCCTACTCTATAATCTGGATGGTCCAGTTTTCATACCTCTACTGTACAGGACCGATAGCATATTAGTCCTGGTCCAGTTGTCATACCTCTACTGTACTGGACTGAGAGGATATTAGTCCTGGTCCAGTTGTCATACCTCTACTGTACTGGACTGAGAGGATATTAGTCCTGGTCCAGTTGTCATACCTCTACTGTACTGGACTGAGAGGATATTAGTCCTGGTCTATAATCTGGATGGTCCAGTTTTCTCAGAACACTGATGACCAAAATACAGGAAACTGTGACTGAGAGAAAGCTGTCCTTGTTATTAGGGACATTTTCTTATCTGGATAAAGCCACAGGCTGAATTGGGATGTGTTTTGTTCTGCTTCCTAAAACATCATGGTATTGATTTTGTTTTGGCTGTGTACCCAGTCAGTCTACCACTACAGTACAGACAATACTGTCTGTGCTGTTAGCAGAAGGTCACAAACAGCCCAGAACTGGAAACAGTGAACAGAGCTGTTTATCATTCTCTTCCAGAACACTGCTTCAGAACCTTCACCACTTCATCCTGTGTGACTTTATTATTCTGGGTGGTAGAATTATTCTATCACTTCTCTGTCCACTGCCATATAACATACTTTCAGACGGTTGAAGCAAGCACACACATTTTCTTCAGGAAATGTACCCTTTTTATTAATTGTACACTTTTCTGTGTGATCTAACTGTTTTGGCATTTGCTATGACTTGATGATATCAATGTGCACACTATAACCCAATGTCTGAATGTGACAATGTCATTGTTTTTGTTGTAGGTTTAAGATCCTGTGGCTCACACTGTGCCAGCTGCACAATGAGTTCATAATTGAGGTGAGTGCAGACCACTCAGATGATGCTGGCATGTTGCATGCTTCTACCACGTATCAGGAATATTGTTTTGATCAAATGTTAGTGGACAGAGAGATTAAAGAACCACAGGTCTTCATGGATCCACCTGTACCCGATCCGGGACCCGAGCGGGTCCGGATCCAGAATTCTAAATAATGTCACAGGTCTGGGTCAGATCTGATATGATTGTCATGGGTCTCGGGTATGTGTAATTTTAACTGACTGATTCAAACGTGACTGCTGCAATAGAGAGAGAGAGACATTTTATCAAAAGTTAGGAGATATCTAATCAATGGAAGATGGAATTAAAATGACAGAATTAAAAGTTAAAGAAGAAGGATAGGCTACAACGACCAAGAGCCAACAGGCAGGCTGCTACTTAATATTCTGAATGGAGTTGTTGTTATGTGTAACTGTAGAATGAGAAAGCGCACTGCGGCCTCAATTAGCCTAGCTAGCTAACGTTAGCTAGCTTAACTAGCGTCTCCTGGTTTGATGCAGTTAAGACAGGTACTACGTAATCATATTTGATGATAAATAACCTAGCTATGGAAGCTATTAGTCTACTATAGAGCAAGTCGACTTGGTTGGTTGCTGTCTAGCGTCTCTCCCTCCCTCCTCCCCGTGTCACTCGCTCATAGTACGGCCCCTCCCCCGCCTGCGAGAGCCACACCTCTGCCTCTCGTGCTTTATCAGCTCCGGTTAATAAAGTAGCTTAAATGGCTTTTCTGCTGCTTCCCCCACTCGTACCGGACCGGGTCTGGATCCGACCAGGTCTATAAGGAACAGGTCTAGTTGTCCTCGGGTCCGTTCAGAACGGGTCTCTATATTTTATAAATACATTTATGCAACTCGGGTCCGGGTGGGAAAGCCCCAGGTCCATTTCGGAACAGGTGATGACCTTTATAAAGAACTCCTTCAAAGATACTACAGTAGTTGACTTATTTTATACATTAATTTTTAGCGGTTTGTACTGTACTATGTACCAGCACTACAGTTTGTACTGTACTATGTACCAGCACTACAGTTTGTACTCTACTGTGTACCAGCACTACAGTTTGTACTGTACTATGTACCAGCGCTGCAGTTTGTACTGTACTATGTACCAGCGCTGCAGTTTGTACTGTACTATGTACCAGCACTACAGTTTGTACTGTACTATGTACCAGCGCTGCAGTTTGTACTGTACTATGTACCAGCACTACAGTTTGTACTGTACTATGTACCAGCGCTGCAGTTTGTACTGTACTATGTACCAGCACTACAGTTTGTACTGTACTATGTACCAGCGCTACAGTTTGTACTGTACTATGTACCAGCGCTGCAGTTTGTACTGTACTATGTACCAGCGCTACAGTTTGTACTGTACTATGTACCAGCGCTACAGTTTGTACTGTACTATGTACCAGCACTACAGTTTGTACTGTACTATGTACCAGCACTACAGTTTGTACTGTACTATGTACCAGCGCTGCAGTTTGTACTGTACTATGTACCAGCGCTACAGTTTGTAGCTCTTTGGGTAGCTTAGGTCATCAATTAATGCCCATGATTTTAGAATGAGATGTTCGAGCAGGTGTCCACATACTTTTGATAATGTAGTGTATCTGTGTCCAACAGAGAGTTGGTCCCCCCTTTGCTGCTTTAACAGCTTCCACTCTTCTGGGAAGGCTTTCCACTAGATGTTGGAACATTACTGCGGGGACTTGCTTCCATTCAGCCACAAGAGCATTAGTGAGGTTGGGCACTGATGTTGGGCGATTAGGCCTGGCTCGCAGTCGGCTTTCCAATTCATCCCAAAGGTGTTCGATGGGGTTAAGGTCAGGGCTTTGTGCTGGCCAGTCAAGTTCTTCTACACCGATCTTGACAAACCATTTCTGTATGGACCTCGCTTTGTGCATGGGGCACGTAGCGTTCTCCTGGCATCCGCCAAACCCAGATTAATCCGTCGGACTGCCAGATGGTGAAGCGTGATTCATCACTCCAGAGAACCCGTTTCCACTGCTCCAGAGTCCAATGGCGGCGAGCTTTACACCACTCCATCAGATGCTTGGCATTGCACATGGAGATCTTAGGCTTGTGAGCGGCTGCTCGGCCATGGAAACCCATTTCATAAAGCTCCCGACGAACAGTTCTTGCGCTGACGTTTCTTCCAGAGGCAATTTGGAACTCAGTAGTGAGTGTTGCAACCGAGGACAGACGATTTCAGCACTCGTTTCCCATTCAGTGAGCTTGTGTGGCCTACCACTTCGCGGCTGAGTCGTTGTTGCTCCTAAACATTTCCACTTCACAGTAACAGCACTTATAATTGACCGGGGAAACTCTAGCAGGACAGAAATTTGACGAACTGACTTGTTGGAAAGGTGGCATTCTATGACGGTGCCATGTTGAAAGTCACTGAGCTCTTCAGTAAGGCCATTCTACTGCCAATGTTTGTCTATGGAGATTGCATGGCTGTGTGCTCGGTTTTATACACCTGTCAGCAACAGGTGTGGCTGAAATAGCAGAATCCACTAATTTGAAGGGGTGTCCACATACTGATGTGTATATATAGTGTAGTACTTTACTTCTACAGTGTCACACACAAAAGCTCCAATTCCTAAATTGTAAGTGATAATATCAGGATATTATTTGTGGTACCTATTTATTGTCCCTTGCTCCTAGTTCCACTGCTCTGTCCCTTGCCCTAGTTCCACTGCTCTGTCCCTTGCTCCTAGTTCCACTGGTCTGTCCCTTGCCCTAGTTCCACTGCTCTGTCCCTTGCCCTAGTTCCACTGCTCTGTCCCTTGCCCTAGTTCCACTGGTCTGTCCCTTGCCCTAGTTCCACTGCTCTGTCCCTTGCCCTAGTTCCACTGGTCTGTCCCTTGCCCTAGTTCCACTGCTCTGTCCCTTGCCCTAGTTCCACTGCTCTGTCCCTTGCCCTAGTTCCACTGCTCTGTCCCTTGCCCTAGTTCCACTGCTCTGTCCCTTGCCCTAGTTACACTGCTCTGTCCCTTGCTCTTAGCCCAGTTAGAGGACCTCAGCCCAGGCCAACCAGTGGGAAAATTTTACCTTTCTGAAAATACTTCAGGCTCACAGCAGAACACCTGTTCTTCTTCTGACAGCCAGGCTTCACTTGGCTGTACCAATAGACTGTAATTACAGTATGTCTAGAAGAGTGACATCCCTCGTTTCTTTCTGTCTGTTCTTCTCACCTCAGTTCCTTCCCGTCTACACTCCATCAGAAGAGGAGAAGAACAACCCTGCTCTGTTTGCTCACAACGTCAGGCGCCTGATGGCCAAGTGAGTCCTGAGACACACAGACACACTCAGTGTAGCATGGCCTCCCATGGGCCTTCACAGGGCCTGCAAGATACCTCAGGCTGAGGCTGCCATGCTTAGAAACACAAGCCTAGAGACAGGAGGACACTCAAGTATTTTAGTCTAATGTGTGTGGGTGGTGTATATTTAAGTTCAACAGCTTCTGATATGGTTTGTTGGTTCACATTGTATGGGCGTGTACTTGTACGTACAGTATTCTTTGCATTAGTAAACGGGTGTACTGAAGTGTGTATATGAGTGTACAGTATTTGCGTGCATGGGTGTACATTATTTAAGTGTGTGGGTACACAATAAATGTGTGTGTGTGTGTACAGTAAGTTATATTATCTCCTAGTTTACTCTCCTCATGCTCTAGTCTAACTGTCTACTGTTCCTCAGGGCTCTAGATGGCCCCATCACAGACTACTGGTTAACTCTCTCCTCATGCTCTAGTCTGTCTACTGTTCCTCAGGGCTCTAGATGGCCCCATCACAGACTACTGGTTAACTCTCTCTTCATGCTCTAGTCTGTCTACTGTTCCCAAGGGCTCTAGATGGCCCCATCACAGACTACTGGTTAACTCTCTCTTCATGCTCTAGTCTGTCTACTGTTCCTCAGGTCTCTAGATGACCCCATCACAGACTACTGGTTAACTCTCTCCTCATGCTCTAGTCTGTGTACTGTTCCTCAGGGCTCTAGATGGCCCCATCACAGACTACTGGTTAACTCTCTCTTCATGCTCTAGTCTGTCTACTGTTCCTCAGGGCTCTAGATGGCCCCATCACAGACTTCTGGTTAACTCTCTCTTCATGCTCTAGTTTGTCTACTGTTCCTCAGGGCTCTAGATGGCCCCATCACAGACTTCTGGTTAACTCGCTCTTCATGCTCTAGTTTGTCTACTGTTCCTCAGGGCTCTAGATGGCCCCATCACAGACTACTGGTTAACTCTCTCCTCATGCTCTAGTCTAACTGTCTACTGTTCCTTAGCTCTCTAGATGGCCCCATCACAGACTACTGGTTAACTCTCTCCTCATACTCTAGTCTAACTGTCTCCTGTTCCTCAGGGCTCTAGATGGCCCCATAACAGACTACTGGTTAACTCTCTCTTCGTGCTCTAGTCTGTCTACTGTTCCTCAGGTCTCTAGATGGCCTCAACACAGACTACTCCAGTGTTTCCCAGAACCGGTCCTTGTGACCCTCAGCTATTCCACATATTTGATATATTCCAACACTAAGCCCCCGATTCAACAAATCAAGGACTTGCTGATTATTTGACTAGTTTAATCAGGTGTGCAAGTGTTGGAATAGATCAAATATCTGAAACAGCTGAGGACTGGTTCTGGAAACACTGGACTACTCATTTGAGGACTGTATATCATACTGTATTCTAGTTAACACTCTGTTTAATACTCTATCCTTCCTCTCCAGGGCCCTGGACATCCCCGTCACTGACTACTCCTTTGAAGACTGTCAGCTGGCCATGGCTGAGGGTCAACTCAGACTCCCTGTTGACACCTGCCTGCTGGAGTTCGCCAAGCTGGTCCGGAGACTGGGGTGAGTTGTGGTCAATTCATGCTTCAATTCAGGCTTTAATTCAAGCTTCAAATCGGGCTTCAATTCAGTCAGTTCATGTCAATGCATGAAGTGAATATGCTGGGGAACTAGTTTAGACCAGAGTTGGTGAGTTCAGATTCAGAGTGTTTAATAGTCACATGTACAGTACAGGGTGCCAGGTGTGATTGCAGGGTACAGTGAAAATCTTAGGCTTGGAGCTCCAACTTGCAGGACTGAGTGAAATAAAATAATGAAAATGGTAATAAAACAACAACAGAAACAGCGCTATATACATCATAACTGTAGCAGTGATCAATAAATACATGTCCATTGGGGTGGAGGCAGAGTAAAGACTGTTGAGGGTGGGTTGGAGGACCATAGGGGGGGTAGGAGGGGGAAGGACGTAGCTGACTAGTGGTGGCTATTCAGCTGCCTGATGGTCTGGGGGTAGAAACTATTGGCCAGTCTGACAGTTTTTGCCATGATGCTCCTGTACTGCTCGCGTCTGAGTGAATCAAAAGGGGAGAACAGGGCATAGCTGGGGTCCCTGATGATCTTCTTGGCCTTCCTGTGACACCTGGTGTTGTAGGTGTCCTGTAGGGCAAGCAGTGTGCACCCAATGGTGCGTTCGTCTGCATGTATCGCCCTCTGAAGAGCCTTGCGGTCCGCAGCAGTGGAGTTGCCGCACCAGGCTGTGATGCAGCCTGACAGTATTCTCTTGATGGTGCTCCTGTAGAACACTGTGAGCGCCCTCGGGGACAGGCCGAATTTCTTCAGCATACTGAGGTTGAAGAGTTGCCGTCGTGCCTTCTTCACTACGGTGTCCGTGTGGTTACACCATTTCAGCTTCTCTGAGATGTGTACGCAGAGGAATTTGAAGTTATTGACCATTTCCACGGCGTCCCTATTGATGAAGATGGGGGCGTGTTTCCAGCCTGGTTCCTCCTGAAGTCCACAATCAGCTCTTTTGTTTTGCTAACGTTGAGGGGAGAGGTTGTTTACCTGGCACCACGCCTTCAGAGTGCCTACCTCCTCTCTGTAGTCCGTCTCGTTGTTGTTGGTAATCAGGCCTACTACTGTCGTGTCATCAGCGAACTTGATGATGGAGTTGGAACTGTGTGAGGCCACGCAGTCGTGGGTATACAGAGAATACAGGAGGGGACTGAGGACACACCCTTGTGGGGGCCCCCGTGTTGAGAATCAGTGTCGAGGAGGTAATGTTGCCTACCTTCACCACCTGGGGGCAGCCTGTCAGGAAGTCCAGGACCCAATAGCATAGAGAGGAGTTCAGACCCAGGGCCGTGAGCTTTGTAATGAGTTCAGATGACTAGCTATCTGGCTAAGTAAGGAGTCTGGTAAAAAACAGGTTACTACATTACTTTGGATAAGAAATCCTACTGACCCTAACTCAATGTCATAGTGATGGGCCTATATTAAAACACAACATATTCATCCTAGGATGTGTAAAAAGCGTTGGTGTCAATGTGCAGGTTGTGTGTGTGTGTCTATTTGAACTGTGTATATTTGTGTGTTTTTGTCTTGTGTTAGTGTGTCGTGTTGCAGCTGATTTTGTGCTTACATGACGGTGTGAATATGCAGTCTTAGAGTTATTGTGTTTATGGTAATTGCGCAGGTTGAAGCCGGTTGAAGCTGGTTTTGCATGAATGTGTTTGTCTTAACTGTGCAGCAGGCTCTGTATTAATGTGTTGATGTTACCTGGTCAGGTTGAACCCCAGAATGTAGAGACTCTGTATTATTGTGTTGATGTTACCTGGTCAGGTTGAACCCCAGAATGTAGAGACTCTGTATTAATGTGTTGATGTTACCTGGTCAGGTTGAACCCCAGAATGTAGAGACTCTGTATTATTGTGTTGATGTTACCTGGTCAGGTTGAACCCCAGAATGTAGAGACTCTGTAATAATGTGTTGATGTTACCTGGTCAGGTTGAACCCCAGAATGTAGAGACTCTGTATTAATGTGTTGATGTTACCTGGTCAGGTTGAACCCCAGAATGTAGGGACTCTGTATTCATGTGTTGATGTTAACTGGTCAGGTTGAACCCCAGAATGTAGAGACTCTGTATTAATGTGTTGATGTTACCTGGTCAGGTTGAACCCCAGAATGTAGAGACTCTGTATTAATGTGTTGATGTTACCTGGTCAGGTTGAACCCCAGAATGTAGAGACTCTGTATTAATGTGTTGATGTTACCTGGTCAGGTTGAACACCAGAATGTAGAGACTCTGTATTAATGTGTTGATGTTACCTGGTCAGGTTGAAGCCCCAGAATGTAGGGACTCTGTATTAATGAGTTGATTTTACCTGGTCAGGTTGAAGCCCCAGAACGTGGAGAAGGGACTTCAGGAGTTTGGGAATAGAGCCAGGAAGATGGAGGGAGAGAAGCTGCGTCTGGAAGACTTTGCCCATTACCTAGATGTCCCTGTGTCAGACATGCTCAGAGACCTCTTCTCTCTCTTCAACGAGGTTAGGAAACACACTGAATATATCATCATCCCATTAGGAGCTTTGAAGGCCTACGTTACATGTAGGTCAACTTCTAAAAACTCAGAAAACAGAAAAATATGTTACCCCTATATTGTGTATTTTAAAATTGAAATACAGATTTAGATATGAGATATTACATTTAGATATGTGCTTTGCTAGATTATTTCTAACCAGTGCATTTCCACTCTCACTCTGTTTTTCTCTCTTCTTCTCCAGCAGGAAGACAACATGATAGACATCAGAGAATATGTCATCGCCTTATCTGTTGTATGCAGACCTGCTAAAACTATGGAGACCATGAAACTGGCCTTCAAGGTATGTTCTGCTCCAGCTCTGGTTTCATGCTCTGTCAGGGGGCTTTTAGAGGGCTTACAACCACTGATATTTCTGATGTTCTCCATTTGAGAAGACGTCCTAATGACCTATGGTGTGAGTTGTAGAGTGTGTGTAGTTATGAAATTATGGTCTGAGCGCCAGCTGGCTCAACGGGTGTGAGTGAGATATGAAGGGGTCAGGGTCATCGTGTCATCTAATGTGTGTTGGTTATTATTTGCATATATCCCAGATGTTTGAGGCGGAGGAGGACGGTGCGATCACAGAGGCTGAGTTGGCCTGCATCCTAAAGACAGCGCTAGGAGTAGCTGACCTTAACGTCTCACGTCTCTTCACTGCTATCGACACAGAGGACACAGGGAAACTGACCTTCGGTAAGAAACAACATGTCTTAGCTTGTACTGCCCCCTTCAGTTTAGCTGCTCTTGGAGTATTCGTGTGGGATGATTTTGGAACGCAACAAATAATATGTCAAAGTTACGTTGTTTCTGTAATCTCTAGTTATTTTTTTATTTCATTTGTAAATATTAGGAGTGTGCCTATCTTTGTAAATTTGTACTTGTTTCCTTGTTTTTTTTAATGGCGTGTCACTGCATTTAACTTGCTTGGAATAACCTTACCGTTGTGTCTGGCACCCTCCTGTGGTTGTAACAGACAAGTTCAGGAGCTTTGCAGAGCAGCAACCAAACTTCAGTGAGGACTACCTGTCCACAGACAATACAGGCCTGAATGGCTGCCCTCACCAGTCCAACATCACGCCCAACGCCAAGCCCCAGACCAATGGGTTCTGCCCTGACTTCAGCCCGCCAGACAACCACCACAGCACAACGACGGACGGTTCAGTGAAGAAACACAACTGAGTCTGTTAGCCATCTCAGAATCCACCTCTCCTGGTGAGAGAGTGGTGCTGGTGGAGGGGGGAGGGGGGTAGTGTCGTTGTTGTTGATGGACTATATGTATGGTCAGTCAGATACACACACACACACACACACACACACACACATACACACACACACACACCCACATGAGAAATGTAGCCCTTATTAACCGTATCATAACGTTTATGTTGTTAGTTTTATCTTGGGGATCAAACGTTGTTGTTTTTGTTGAGTTTGTCTGTATTTGTTCTGAGAGAGGAACGTGCATTTCAATGCCAAAAGATGGCTCCTGATGATTGAAGAGAAAGAAGCGTGAACACATGAAGGTCAAGCACTTATTACGTTTCCTCCATGTTGGGGTTTGAGTGTGGTTGATACTGACCATGCATGTGTTTAGTGAATTCAGTGTTTTAACTGTTTCTATGTTTAATCTTCTTCTTCCTTATGGCAGCGGCCATTTTAAATGACAGGTTTGAGTCCGCATGGGTTCATTACTGTCAGTGAGCAGTATTGAGGGAATCTGACTGAATAGAACAGCCTTGGAGCACCAATGACATTGTCTGACCCCACTTTGGCTTTGATTGAACTCCATTTCTTTTGGTAGGTCAGATTTGAGGTGCATATGGCTGATACAAGATGTAGGATCTTAATTTGAGCCAGTTTGCTACAGCAGGAAAATAATCCTGCAGCAATAGAAAATGTGAAATATTATATAGATTATAATTAATGGCAATTTTTATGGGGGTTAATACATTTTTCGTAAGGGAAAATAAAGTCAGAAATTTCAAAGTGGAAATTACAAACTTCAAAAGCTATTTTAAACCTCAAATACACTACACGTTTTTAAATGTCCTGCATTGCAGGAAAGTTCTCCTGCAACAAGGTGATCAAATGAAGATCCTACACTTGTAAAATGGGTCAGATTTGAGGTGTGATATGGCTGTTATAAGATGGGTCAGATTTGAGGTGTGATATGGCTGATATAAAATGGGTCAGATTTGAGGTGTGATATGGCTGATATCAGATGGGTCAGATTTGAGGTGTGATATGGCTGATATAAAATGGGTCAGATTTGAGGTGTGATATGGCTAATATCAGAAAGATGGCGGACATCAGATGCTGGTTGAAATCAAAATGAGCCGGTCATGTTTTTTTATCTCAGGGTTCAGTAACAAGACTTATTAAACTACAAATATGTAATTTATCATCATGGCCTTGACCACAGTCCTGGAAAACACATCAGGGTTGTCTCATGTTATTATACCATAATGATGTTGTCTTTCTGGACAAAATCAATTGCTGTGTCTGAAATGGTACCCGATTCCCTATATAGTGCACTACTTTTGACCAGAGCCCTATGGGCTCTGTATAGGGAATAGGGTGCCATTTGAGACTGACCCATGGTCCCTCTCTCCTCCATGGACACATCTGTTTTCTTCTTCACACAACCCTCCCAACTCTATTTTTCCATTGAGATATACAGAGCTATTTTTCAATGTCAAAATGTGCTAATATACTGTTACGGACCAAAAATGGTGTGAGTGAGTATGCGGTTAACTTTAGTTGGTAGTACAGTCGTGGTCAAAAGTTTTGAGAATAACACAAATATTAATTTTCACAATGTCTGCTGCCACAGTTTTTATGATGGCAATTTGCATATACTCCAGAATGTTATGAAGAGTGATCAGATGAATTGCAATTAATTGCGAAGTCCCTCTTTGCCATGAAAATTAACTTAATCCCCAAAAAACATTTCCACTGCATTTCAGCCCTGCCACAAAAGGACCAGCTGACATCATGTCAGTGATTCTCTCGTTAACACAGGTGAGAGTGTTGACGAGGACAAGGCTGGAGATCACTCTTTCATGCTGATTGAGTTAGATTAACAGACTGGAAGCTTTAAAAGGAGGGTGGTGCTTGAAATCATTGTTCATCCTCTGTTAACCATGGTTACCTGCAAGGAAACACGTGCCGTCATCATTGCTTTGCACAAAAAGGGTTTCACAGGCAAGGATATTGCTCCTAGTAAGATTGCACCTAAATCAACCATTTATCGGATTATCAACACCTTCAAGGAGAGAGGTTCAATTGTTGTGAAGAAGGCTTCAGGGCGCCCAAGAAAGTCCAGCAAGCGCCAGGACCGTCTCCTAAAGTTGATTCAGCTGCGGGATCGGGGCACCACCAGTGCAGAGCTTGCTCAGGAATGGCAGCAGGCAGGTGTGAGTGCATCTGCACGCACAGTGAGGCAAATACTTTTGGAGGATGGCCTGGTGTCAAGAAGGGCAGCGAGGAAGCCACTTCTCTCCAGGAAAAACATCAGGGACAGACTGATATTCTGCAAAAGGTACAGGGATTGGACTGCTGAGGACTGGGGTAAAGTCATTTTCTTTAGGTGAGCGCTACCATCAGGTGAGCGCTACCATCAGTCCAGTGTCATGCCAACAGTAAAGCATCCTGAGACCATTCATGTGTGGGGTTGCTTCTCAGCCAAGGGAGTGGGTTCACTCACAATTTTGCCTAAGAACACAGCCATGAATAAAGAATGGTACCAACACATCCTCCGAGAGCAACTTCTCCCAACCATCCAAGAACAGTTTGGTGACGAACAATGCCTTTTCCAACATGATTGAGCACCTTGCCATAAGGCAAAAGTGATAAATAAGTGGCTCGGGGAACAAAACATCAACATTTTGGGTCCATGGCCAGGAAACTCCCCAGACCTTAATCCCATTGAGAACTTGTGGTCAATCCTCAAGAGGTAGGTGGACAAACAAAAACCCACAAATTCTGACAAACTCCAAGCATTGATTATGCAAGAATGGGCTGCCATCAGTCAGGATGTGGTCCAGAAGTTAATTGACAGCATGCCAGGGCGGATTGCAGAGGTCTTGAAAAAGAAAGGTCAACACTGCAAATATTGACTCTTTGCATAAACGTAATGTAATTGTCAATAAAAGCCTTTGACACTTATGGAATGCTTGTAATTATACTTCAGTATACCATAGTAACATCTGAGAAAAATATCTAGAAACACTGAAGCAGCAAACGTTTTGAAGACCAATACTTGTGTCATTCTCAAAACTTTTGACCACGACTGTAGTAGTGCCCAGAATGGAACCAGCCATGTATAAGGCTTTAAGGGAAAACATAATGGAACCAGCTGTGTATAAGGTTTTAAGGGAAAACAGAATAGAACCAGCGGTGTATAAGGCTTTAAGGGAAAACAGAATCGAACCAGCGTTGTATAAGGCTTTAAGGGAAAACATATTTTAATTTTTATGCTGAATGTCTACCTTTTATGGTACAAGTTCTCAACAATGCATTTTGTTTTTAGCATACAGTGGCCAAAAGTTGTTTTTTTCTCTCCAGAGAAAACCCTAATATCCAGGATAATATCATCATGCCTTCCATTGTAATTGAGCATGTTGATACAGTGGGGGAAAAAAGTATTTAGTCAGCCACCAATTGTGCAAGTTCTCCCACTTAAAAAGATGAGAGAGGCCTGTAATTTTCATCATAGGTACACGTCAACTATGATAGACAAATTGAGAATTTCTTTTCTCCAGAAAATCACATTGTAGGATTTTTAATAAATTTATTTGCAAATTATGGTGGAAAATAAGTATTTGGTCACCTACAAACAAGCAAGATTTCTGGCTCTCACAGACCTGTAACTTCTTCTTTAAGAGGCTCCTCTGTCCTCCACTCGTTACCTGTATTAATGGCTCCTGTTTGAACTTGTTATCAGTATAAAAGACACCTGTCCACAACCTCAAACAGTCACACTCCAAACTCCACTATGGCCAAGACCAAAGAGCTGTCAAAGGACACCAGAAACAAAATTGTAGACCTGCACCAGGCTGGGAAGACTGAATCTGCAATAGGTAAGCAGCTTGGTTTGAAGAAATCAACTGTGGGAGCAATTATTAGGAAATGGAAGACATACAAGACCACTGATAATCTCCCTCGATCTGGGGCTCCACGCAAGATCTCACCCCGTGGGGTCAAAATGATCACAAGAACGGTGAGCAAAAATCCCAGAACCACACGGGGGGACCTAGTGAATGACCTGCAGAGAGCTGGGACCAAAGTAACAAAGCCTACCATCAGTAAAACACTACGCCGCCAGGGACTCAAATCCTGCAGTGCCAGACGTGTCCCCCTGCTTAAGCCAGTACACGTCCAGGCCCGTCTGAAGTTTGCTAGAGTGCATTTGGATGATCCAGAAGAGGATTGGGAGAATGTCATATGGTCAGATGAAACCAAAATAGAACTTTTTGGTAAAAACTCAACTCGTCGTGTTTGGAGGACAAAGAATGCTGAGTTGCATCCAAAGAACACCATACCTACTGTGAAGCATGGGGGTGGAAACATCATGCTTTGGGGCTGTTTTTCTGCAAAGGGACCAGGACGACTGATCCGTGTAAAGGAAAGAATGAATGGGGCCATGTATCGTGAGATTTTGAGTGAAAACCTCCTTCCATCAGCAAGGGCATTGAAGATGAAACGTGGCTGGGTCTTTCAGCATGACAATGATCCCAAACACACCGCCCGGGCAACGAAGGAGTGGCTTCGTAAGAAGCATTTCAAGGTCCTGGGGTGGCCTAGCCAGTCTCCAGATCTCAACCCCATAGAAAATCTTTGGAGGGAGTTGAAAGTCCGTGTTGCCCAGTGACAGCCCCAAAACATCACTGCTCTAGAGGAGATCTGCATGGAGGAATGGGCCAAAATACCAGCAACAGTGTGTGAAAACCTTGTGAAGACTTACAGAAAACGTTTGACCTGTGTCATTGCCAACAAAGGGTATATAACAAAGTATTGAGAAACTTTTGTTATTGACCAAATACTTATTTTCCACCATAATTTGCAAATAAATTCATTAAAAATCCTACAGTGCGATTTTCAGGATTTTTTTTCTCATTTTGTCTGTCATAGTTGACGTGTACCTATGATGAAAATTACAGGCCTCTCTCATCTTTTTAAGTGGGAGAACTTGCACAATTGGTGGCTGACTAAATACTTTTTTTCCCCACTGTACATTATTCTAAGTTACCCCACTCCAACCCATCCACGCTCCCATTTCAAACTTTCAACGTTGTGATTAGCCTGAGCCTAATAGTTGTTCTTGGGGGCTAGATAGATGAAATAATATGACTTTTCAGCATCACTGGCATCCTTTATTTAACCTCATTTTAATCATCTCATATAACTTCTCTCCCATCATCTTTCATTTGTTTTGTTGTTTGTTCACGTCATGGAGTCAGCTGTATACTTTAGTTCATCTGACGCTGAAGAACAAGTATTTACAGAGTCTGCACCTTGATTAATGTTTGGGGATCTATTTATTTCTACGTTTGAGGTGCCCCGCTCACACTTATTCTGTGCAGAAAGTGTTTTTCCACCAATCTCATTAAGGAGTATTTCAATGTTAAGACATTACATTTGTATCATGAAGTTTTCGTATGCACTCCAATTATTATCAACCTCCTAAACCGCATGACGTTTGATTGTTATGCTGTTATACACCACATCAA
Source organism: Coregonus lavaretus (assembly GCF_964263955.1). Lineage (NCBI taxonomy): Eukaryota > Metazoa > Chordata > Actinopteri > Salmoniformes > Salmonidae > Coregonus > Coregonus lavaretus. Next base: position 39,550,136 of record NC_139990.1, read on the forward strand.
ACTGCTCATTAAGAATGTCTTAAGAATTTAATATTTCTTAAGAATTAAGAAATTCCTAACACTGAATGGCTAATTTCGCACTCAATTAACATAATAACTTATTCTAGGTGTTTTAACTCACTGACAATAGTCATGTATTATATTTAATAGTTGTTTTAATTCAAACATTCTCTGAAATGTGTTGCTCTTTTCAATCAGTTGTGGACAATTGAGAGAACCTTTTTTGGGGGCAAATATCACTGTAGGTAGGCTAAACTTGCTGGTAGAAATGTATGCTGGATGGAAAGACCAAGCAAGATGCTGTAAACTGTATTTCTCCTTAGTTAATACATTGTCTTCCGTATAGATGAACTGAATGGATTGTAACGCGACTGCGTTGCCATTAATCATCAGCGCAGACGGCCATCTGACGTAAGACAATGGATGCACTTAATACATGAGATTTGAGTTAATATATGAGATATTAGCTGGATTACATTGTGGTTTTGTTTTTAAGGTACAGTACCCTGTTTTAAATAGATGTAAAGATTGAGTGGAAAAGGGAAATATCTAATCTCGCATTCCTGTCTCAAGTTGACCTATTTACTCATTTCTAATAGCTTTGTTATATGAATCTGTGTCCATATGGCTCCTGTCAAAAGTAGTGCGCTATATAGGGAATAGGGTGCCATTTTGAACACAGCCAGTCTATCCACTGTTAATAACCTGAATGTTACTACAGAGGTCTATCAACTGGTGTGTTATAACGGGTTCTATAGAGAGGGGTTTGCCATCTAAAAGAGCTATGAATTCTGAATACAATTTGTTTCTATAACCGTTCTATCGCTTACATAACCATAACCCCCAAAGAAAGCTTTATAACGAAGCAATATTTTACATCGTCAACCGCCTCTCAAGTTCTCCTTTTGAAGAGTTCAAATGATATGTGTTTTGAATATTCCAAATGCGGGTATTTAGTGAATTTTTTGGTAATACGTAAATGATTTTTATTTCACTGCCTGCCATGAGAAAGATGTGATCTTCTATCCTGTGGATTGTGCTAATGCTCAAAGTAAGCTTGTTCGTGTTCCTTTGTATGATGAACTGAATGGATTTGTACTGTATTACTCAAACATAGCCCAAAATCTATTGTTAATATAACGGTTGTTATTATTATTATTATTATTATTATTATTATTATTGACTGCTTAGATACTAAATGCATATTTTAATACCAATAGCCTTGAATCTATCTATCTATATACAGTGAGGGAAAAAAGTATTTGATCCCCTGCTGATTTTGTACGTTTGCCCACTGACAAAGAAATGATCAGTCTATAATTTTAATGGTAGGTTTATTTGAACAGTGAGAGACGGAATAACAACAACAAAAATCCATAAAAAAGCATGTCAAAAATGTTATAAATGTATTTGCATTTTAATGAGGGAAATAAGTATTTGACCCCTCTGCAAAACATGACTTAGTAATTGGTGGCAAAACCCTTGTTGGCAATCACAGAGGTCAGATGTTTCTTGTAGTTGGCCACCAGGTTTGCACACATCTCAGGAGGGATTTTGCAGATTGCAGATCTTCTCCAAGTCATTAAGGTTTCGAGGCTGATGTTTGGCAACTCGAACCTTCAGCTCCCTCCACAGATTTTCTATGGGATTAAGGTCTGGAGACTGGCTAGGCCATTCCAGGACCTTAATGTGCTTCTTCTTGAGCCACTCCTTTGTTGCCTTGGCCGTGTGTTTTGGGTCATTGTCATGCTGGAATACCCATCCACGACCCATTTTCAATGCCCTGGCTGAGGGAAGGAGGTTCTCACCCAAGATTTGACGGTACATGGCCCCGTCCATCGTCCCTTTGATGCGGTGAAGTTGTCCTGTACCCTTAGCAGAAAAACACCCCCAAAGCATAATGTTTCCACCTCCATGTTTGACGGTGGGGATGGTGTTCTTGGGGTTAAAGGCAGCATTCCTCCTCCTCCAAACACGGCGAGTTGAGTTGATGCCAAAGAGCTCCATTTTGGTCTCATCTGACCACAACACTTTCACCCAGTTCTCCTCTGAATCATTCAGATATTCCTTGGCAAACTTCAGACGGGCCTGTATATGTGCTTTCTTGAGCAGGGGGACCTTGAGGGCGCTGCAGGATTTCAGTCCTTCACGGCGTAGTGTGTTACCAATTGTTTTCTTGGTGACTATGGTCCCAGCTGCCTTGAGATCATTGACAAGATCCTCCCGTGTAGTTCTGGGCTGATTCCTCACCGTTCTCATGATCATTGCAACTCCACGAGGTGAGATCTTGCATGGAGCCCCAGGCCGAGGAAGATTGACAGTTATTTTGTGTTTCTTCCATTTGCGAATAATCGCAACAACTGTTGTCACCTTCTCACCAATCTGCTTGGCGATGGTCTTGTAGCCCATTCCAGCCTTGTGTAGGTCTACAATCTTGTCCCTGACATCCTTGGAGAGCTCTTTGGTCTTGGCCATGGTGGAGATTTTTGAATCTGATTGATTGATTGCTTCTGTGGACAGGTGTCTTTTATACAGGTAACAAGCTGAGATTAGGAGCACTCCCTTTAAGAGTGTGCTCCTAATCTCAACTTGTTACCTGTATAAAAGACACCTCCTGGGAGCCAGAAATCTTTCTGATTGAGAGGGGGTCAAATACTTATTTCCCTCATTAAAATGCAAATCAATTTATAACATTTTTGACATGCGTTTTTCTGAATTGTTTTGTTGTTATTCTGTCTCTCACTGTTCAAATAAACCTACCATTAAAATTATAGACTGATCATTTCTTTGTCAGTGGGCAAACGAACAAAATCAGCAGGGGATCAAATACTTTTTTCCCTCACTGTATCTATCTATCTATGGTTTTCATGATTATGAAAAGAGAATGTATAGACAATCTGTCATCATATAGAGCTACTCAAAACGCTGATATAACAATGAACTTAAATCAAACCTATATGTCTGACCCTTGTCAAAGTGTACAGGTTGAATTGAACAGAGTTGTGATAGTTGTGTGTATTAAGCCTTGAGGTGCAGATCCCTGCCAAATGACAGGCCTACGCACCAACCTAACCAGAGTGTATCCACACATTTCAGTGGGACTTATGCTAGAATCCACCATCGCACTATCTGTTCTCCATGAATATGTTTATATCCTTTTTATGTATTTGTTTAGATTGTATTCTCTCTTTTTTTGTAAACAATTCTTCCTGAGGGGAAATGTGACGTGGCGAAGGCTGTTGCTTCTCATGTCATGGTATAGGTTACTGTGGCTATGCTATGGTCATTTTTTATTATGTTTCATATTTGTTATTAAATGGAGTGCATGAGAATAGAGATCTCAAATTCCGGTTAGGTGGCTTGTATCCCCACGTTCACTCCTTTTTGTCTTGTAAAGAAAGAGATCTGTATACTATATTTAGCTCCGTTTTCTAGAACTGTGTCGTGTCAGGATCTTTGATGTGTACTAACACAAGCTTGCTAACTGTTAACGGTTTAACGGACCGAAAGAGGAAGCTTCTGAATGGCTTTATTCGAACACAGATGTTTGGTTTGGATTGTGAAATGAAGACTCCTGACTGAAACGTAAAAGGTTGTTGTTTAAAACAAAAGTTGTTCCACCTAGTTCTCATACTTTTACTCTTGAGTCATTCATTCAATCATGTTTTAAATATCTCACAACACACAAGAATCATTCTGTTTCTATCTGTTTTTTAAATGGTTCTGAAGACAAACCGTAAGAGCTGATATCTTATTTATGCTACTGCTACTGCTGCCTGCTTCTACTGTGTCCCACACTGAACTGAAGACGAAATATCTACCTGTGTAATGTGTGTTCCTCTGGACTGGTACCTAGCTAGCTGGCTTTCTGATGGTTCCTCTGGACTGATACCTAGCTAGCTGGCTTTCTGATGGTTCTGCTGTGTGGACCAGGATCATATTGCTGTAATTTCAATTTTTTTCCTCTGAGTTTTATTTTAAGGTACTTGGAACAGTCATTTACTGCAAGATACTTTGAAATGGCTGTTTGGGACAGCTATGATGATATAACTTGTCAATGTGACTCTTTTAAAAATAAAAAAAGAAGGAGAATTTAACAGCAGATTTCTGTGTTCTGATGTTATTTCAGTGTTTCTTCATGTAATGCTGTCACTCTGGGCTCCATGTAGACTGGTGTTCTATGAGAAGGTTGAAAACGGTTGTTGACAAACGGCACACATCTGTCTCCCTCTTGTGGCCACAACTAACCGCAGATGGGGAAGTGTGTCTGTGCATTACCATCTTGAGTGGCAGCTCTACTCTGAAAGAAATACAATATCACAGAATTATATCATAAATGATGTTTATTTAATCCAATAAAAAGGAACTCCCTTTTATATTGTTCTGAGGAAACAACCTGGCCTCAGGGCAATTTGTAGGATTTGGGACGTACATTTGGTTTCCCTCCATTTAGTATGATATATTACGTTACATTTGGTTACGTTATGAATGGAATATGGTTGTATAATATCTTTGCAAATTAGATGTATAGTATTATACGTCTTTCTCTGAGACCAGGCAGCTTGTTGCGTCATAACAACAAAGGAGAATTACTTGGAAAATGTACGTTGCTGATTAGAAGAACTAACAACAAAGGTTTGGAGAATTTACTGGAAGGGTTAGCTAAAATGTTACTGTTGCTTGTAATGTAACATACAGTATCATACTTAATGGAGTTGCACAAATGTACTTCAGATGGCCAAAGTGAGTCCAGTCTGGAGGAATGCATCATCAGCACTATCCCCCAGTCATTTCAGATCAACCTATTGTTGATCAGAGCTGCCCAACCTCTGCCCAGCCTTTGAAATGATGTCAATGTTTCCCATTTCTACTATGGTTCATGATAATGACTATGTATACACACCACCCTTCATTTTGACAGCCATTGATCACAACTAATATACTGGTGCAGGTTGTCCTCCTTTGACAACATGCTAACAGTTGAGGACGTGTTGTTGACATGTTGTTGACGTGTTTTTTTGCTTGACGCCTTTTCTTTGATGTGTTGTAGATGTGTCGTCCCTCTGTGTCATAGAAAGCCCCGAAGGCAACTTCAGCATGGTTACGTTAAGACCATAACTCAACGGTTAAGACAGTGATTTAATGATTGTTGCCCTCAATATATCTCAGACTCACTTCCATAATATCCATCACCGTATCCACCACTGTTACCGGGCCGGAGTGGGATTGCATTAGAGCAGACACAGTGGCTCCATCCCAAACTGCACCCCATTCCCTATATAGTGCACCACGAAAGAAATGCACTAGGAAACAGGGTGCCATTTGGGACCGAGCCAGTATCATTTTAAAAAAAAAGCTTGGTGCTGTTTGCCTGAAAACAAGAGCTGGGAGAGAAACCACTAGCTTTCATGATGTGTAACCTGATCCTAAACCACGGCACTCTCATGGTGTGGGAGGAAACTCCATCTCAATGGGAACACTTACTGTATGGAGGCTTTTTACAGTTTACTCTATTATAACATAATTCACTACTGTAAGTTACAGTAGTGAATGATGTTATAATTCAAACTACCTTACAGTAGTGAATGATGTTATAATTCAAACTACCTTACAGTAGTGAATGATGTTATAATTCAAACTACCTTACAGTAGTGAATTATGTTATAATTCAAGCTACCTTACAGTAGTGAATGATGTTATAATTAAAAGTGCCTTACAGTAGTGAATTATGTTATAATTCAAACTACCTTACAGTAGTGAATGATGTTATAATTAAAAGTGCCGTAAAGTAGTGAATTAAGTTATAATTCAAAGTAAGGCACTTTTAATTATAACATAATTCACTACTGTAAGGTAGTTTGAATTATAACATCATTCACTACTGTAAGGTAGTTTGAATTATAACATAATTCACTACTGTAAGGCACTTTTAATTATAACATCATTCACTACTGTAAGGTAGTTTGAATTATAACATCACTCACTACTGTAACTTACTTAGGTTGGAGTCATTAAAACTTGTTTTTCAACCACTCCACAAATTTCTTGTTAACAAACTATAGTTTTGGCAAGTCGGTTAGGACATCTACTTTGTGCATGACAAGTAATTTTTCCAACAATTATTTACATTTACATTTTAGTCATTTAGCAGACGCTCTTATCCAGAGCGACTTACAGTTAGTGAGTGCATACATGTTTTTTTTTTTTTTTCATACTGGAATCGAACCCACAACCCTGGCGTTGCAAATGCCATGCTCTACCAACTGAGCTACATCCCTACAGACAGATTATTTCACTTATAAAATTGACTGTATCACAATTCCAGTGGGTCAGAAGTTTACATACACTAAGTTGACTGTGCCTTTAAACAGCTTAGAAAATTCCAGAAAATGATGTCATGGCTTTAGAAGCTTCTGATAGGCTAATTGACATAATTTGAGTCAATTGGAGGTGTACAGTGAGGTAAAAAAGTATTTGATCCCCTGCTGATTTTGTACGTTTGCCCACTGACAAAGAAATGATCAGTCTATAATTTTAATGGTAGGTTTATTTGAACAGTGAGAGACAGAATAACAACAAAAAAATCCAGAAAAACGCATGTCAAAAATGTTATAAATTGATTTGCATTTTAATGAGGGAAATAAGTATTTGACCCCCTCTCAATCAGAATGATTTCTGGCTCCCAGGTGTCTTTTATACAGGTAACGAGCTGAGATTAGGAGCACACTCTTAAAGGGATTGCTCCTAATCTCAGCTTGTTACCTGTATAAAAGACACCTGTCCACAGAAGCATTCAATCAATCAGATTCCAAACTCTCCACCATGGCCAAGACCAAAGAGCTCTCCAAGGATGTCATGGACAAGATTGTAGACCTACACAAGAATGGAATGGTCTACAAGACCATCGCCAAGCAGCTTGGTGAGAAGGTGACAACAGTTGGTGGCCTGGGGCTCCATGCAAGATCTCACCTCGTGGAGTTGCAATGATCATGAGAACGGTGAGGAATCAGCACAGAACTACACGGGAGGATCTTGTCAATGATCTCAAGGCAGCTGGGACCATAGTCACCAAGAAAACAATTGGTAACACAATACGCCGTGAAGGACTGAAATCCTGCAGCGCCCGCAAGGTCCCCCTGGTCAGGAAAGCACATATACAGGCCCGTCTGAAGTTTGCTAATGAACATCTGAATGATTCAGAGGAGAACTGGGTGAAAGTGTTGTGGTCAGATGAGACCAAAATCGAGCTCTTTGCCATCAACTCAACTCGACGTGTTTGGAGGAGGAGGAATGCTGCCTATGACCCCAAGAACACCCTCCCCACCGTCAAACATGGAGGTGGACACATTATGCTTTGGGGGTGTTTTTCTGCTAAGGGGACAGGACAACTTCACCGCATCAAAGGGACAATGGACGGGGCCATGTACCGTCAAATCTTGGGTGAGAACCTCCTTCCCTCAGCCAGGGCATTGAAAATGGGTCGTGGATGGATATTCCAGCATGACAATGACCCAAAACACACGGCCAAGGCAACAAAGGAGAGCCTCAAGAAGAAGCACATTAAGGTCCTGGAGTGGCCTAGCCAGTCTCCAGACCTTAATCCCATAGAAAATCTGTGGAGGGAGCTGAAGGTTCGAGTTGCCAAACGTCAGCGTCGAAACCTTAATCACTTGGAGAAGATCTGCAAAGAGGAGTGGGTCAAAATCCCTCCTGAGATGTGTGCAAACCTGGTGGCCAACTACAAAAAACGTCTGACCTCTGTGATTGCCAACAAGGGTTTTGCCACCAATTACTAAGTCATGTTTTGCAGAGGGGTCAAATACTTATTTCCCTCATTAAAATGCAAATCAATTTATAACATTTTTGACATGCATTTTTCTGGATTTTTTTGTTGTTGACATGCATTTTTCTGGATTTTGTTGTTGTTATTCTGTCTCTCACTGTTCAAATAAACCTACCATTAAAATTATAGTGGGCAAACGTACAAAATCAGCAGGGGATCAAATACTTTTTTCCCCTCACTGTACCTGTGGATGTATTTCAAGGCCTACCTTCAAACTCAGTACCTCTTTGCTTGACATCATGGGAAAATCAAAATAAATCAGCCAAGTCCTCAGAAAAAAAATTGTAGACCTCCACAAGTCTGGTTCACCCTTGGGAGCAATTTCCAAACGCCTGAAGGTACCACGTTCATCTGTACAAACAATAGTATGCAAGTATAAACACCATGGGACCACGCAGCTGTCATACCGATCAGGAAGGAGACGCGTTCTGTCTCCTAGAGATGAATGTACTTTGGTGCGAAAAGTGCAAATCAATCCCAGAACAACAGCAAATGACCTTGTGAAGATGCTGGAGGAAACAGGTACAAAAGTATCTATATCCACAGTAAAACGAGTGCTATATCGACATAACCTGAAAGGCCGCTCAGCAAGGAAGAAGCCACTGCTCCAAAACCGCCATAAAAAAACCAGACTACGGTTTGCAACTGCACATGGGGACAAAGATCGTACTTTTTGGAGAAATGTCCTCTGGTCTGATGAAACAAAAATAGAACTGTTTGGCCATAATGACCATTGTTATGTTTGGAGGAAAAAGGGGGTCGCTTGCAAGCCGAAGAACACCATCCCAACCGTGAAGAACGGGGGTGGCAGCATCATGCTGTGGGGGTGCTTTGCTGCAGGAGGGACTGGTACACTTCACAAAATAGATGGCTTCATGGGGAAGGAAAATTATGTGGATATATTGAAGCAACATCTCAAGACATCAGTCAGGAAGTTAAAGCTTGGTCGCAAATGGGTCTTCCAAATGGACAATGACCCCAAGCATACTTCCAAAGTTGTGGCAAAATGCCTTAAGGACAACAAAGTCAAGGTATTGGAGTGGCCATCACAAAGCCCTGACCTCAATCCTATAGAAAATGTGTGGGCAGAACTGAAAAAGTGTGTGCAAGCAAGGAGGCCTACAAACCTGACTTAGTTACACCAGCTCTGTCAGGAGTAATGGGCCAAAATTCACCCAACTTATTGTGGGAAGCTTGTGGAAGGCTACCCGAAATGTTTGACCCAGGTTAAACAATTTAAAGGCAATGCTACCAAATACTAATTGAGTGTATGTAAACTTCTGACCCACTGGGAATGTGATGAAATAAATAAAAGCTGAAATAAATCATTCTCTCTACTATTATTCTGACATTTCACAGTCTTAAAATAAAGTGGTAATCCTAACTGACCTAAACAGGGAATTCTTACTAGGATTAAATGTCAGGAATTGTGAAAAACTGAGTTTAAATGTATTTGGCTAAGGTGTATGTAACCTTCCGACTTCAACTGTATCATTAGACACTATCTACAGTAGTATCTACATCTTCAACTGTATCATTAGACACTAGCTACAGTAGTATCTACATCTTCAACTGTATCATTAGACACTATCTACAGTAGTATCTACATCTTCAACTGTATCATTAGACACTATCTACAGTAGTATCTACATCTTCAACTGTATCATTAGACACTATCTACAGTTTTATCTACATCTTCAACTGTATCATTAGACACTATCTACAGTAGTATCTACATCTTATGTCCAGGCAGTAAACATAGCCTTTTGATCTGCAGTACTGACTTTAACTGTATGTTGTAGATTTTACTTGAAGAATTGACATACCCTAGATCAGGGGTGTCAAACGTCCGGCCCGCGGGCCGGATCAGGCCAGCAAACGGGTTTAATCCGGCCCGCGAGATGATTTTGTAAAGTATAAAAATGCGCTGCAATTTTTCAATAAAATAAACTGCTGTTCCAATTGCGTCCACTGGATGGCACAATAGCAATTGTGTTAAGCAAGCAAACTGTTTATACCGGGGCAGAGCAAGTAGGTCAAGTCTGTGTTTACTCACAGCTGAGACATCAGTGACGCTGCAGTGAAAGCTAGCTACCTCATTGCTAATGAAATCGCAGTGGCTTCAAAACCATTTAGTGAGGGTGAATTTGTAAAAACATGCATGATGAAGGCAGCAGAGATTGTGTGCCCTGAAAAGCGTCAGGCTTTTGTAAATATCAGCCTGACAAGAAACACAGTTGCAGACAGGATTTCCGATCTTTCAGTGGATTTGGACAGCCAGTTGAAGCAAAAAGTAAAGTCATTTATTGCGTTTTCGGTTGCAATTGATGAAAGCACGGACATTACAGATGTTGCACAACTGGCCATTTTCATCCGCGGAGTTGATGACACATTGACCGTCACGAGGAGTTCGTGGAGTTGGTGCCGATGACAGATACAACGACAGCAGCTGATATTTTTACCGCACTCGTCGGCGCGCTGGACAGGGTCGGAGTGGACTGGTCCCGCGCTGTCAGCCTGGCTACAGCCTGGCTTTCCCTCAATGATCGGGAAAAAAGCAGGCGTTGTGACAAAGTTCAGAGAGAAAGTGCAATCTGCAAATGGAGGACGTGATTTTTTGACTTTTCACTGTATTTTGCACCAGGAGGCTTTGTGTTGCAAGTCATTAAAGATGGATAACATCATGAAGGTGGTCATCCAAACTGTTAATTTCATCCGATCCAGAAGCCTGAATCACCGTCAGTTTGACAGCCTTCTCAGAGAGAAAGACCACATCTATGGCCTGCCATACCACACTGAGGTGAGATGGTTAAGCCGAGGTGCTGAGGCGTTTATTTGATTTACGAGAAGACATTGAACAGTTCATGGAAGAAAAGGGCAAACCAGTGTTAGAATTCCATTCCGCAGAATGGATGCAGGACCTTGCATTTATGGTGGATGTTACAGTGCACCTGAATAACTTGAACAAACAGCTGCAAGGGCGCAACAAAGTTGTCACGCAGTATTATGACAGCATACGTTCTTTCAAGTTGAAGCTGTCATTGTGGGAGACGCAACTTGCCGGTGGTGATGCAGCTCACTTCCCCTGTCTAAAAAATGTGTGCGCGACCCAACATGTGGCAGACATGAAGCGGTCTGATAAAATAACGGGACTGTTACGGGAGTTTGAGCAACGCTTTCAGATTTTTGGTGAACTGGAGAAAGACTTCAACGTTTTTTGCTCGCCATTCACCGTGAATCCCTTTGATCTGCCCGTCAGCATCCAACTTGAAATAGACTTGCAGTGTGACTCGGATTTGAAGGGCAAATTTGCCGCAGCTGGCTTGGACACATTTAATCAGAATCTCTTGCCAGGTTACCCCAACTTGACAGCCCTCGCTGCAAAACTGTTGTGCATGTTTGGAACCACATATCTTTGTGAGCAAGTTTTCTCTGTAATGAGCATAAATAAAACAAAGCTGCGCTCAAGGCTCACGCACAAGCACTTGAATCACATCCTGAAGTTGGCTGCCACTCAGGATGTGACGCCTGATATTGATGCGCTGGTGAAAGCTAAAAGATGGCAGGTATCAGGAGTCAAATAAACTATGCAACCCCACTTAAAGTGCTACATGAGACACCCTGATATAGTTCTGTGATCTGTGATATACTTCTGTGAATCACTGAGGCATTGTGTGTTTGTGTGTTCTTTGTCCTCAGAACTTTCAAATAACTTGAGGTGTTTTATGATTAATAGTGATGTTGTGCTTTTGGACACACTGTCCTCAGGCTCCAGCTTTATGTTTATATGTTTTTATGTTGATGTGCTATTGTTTTTAATTGTTTTTATTTTATTTGTATATTTAACCTATTCTTGACTCTGTGGTTCTTGCACTTGTTTGGGGAACAGGATTTCATTCTTTTTATCTACATTTCTGCCTGAGAAATGACCCCCTGATATAGTTCTGTGATCTGTGAAACAGTTCTGTTAATCACTGAGGCATTGTGTGTTTGTGTTCTTTTTCTTTAGAATTTTCAAATAAACTTGACGTGTTTTATGATTAATAGTGATGTTGTACTTGTACTATTTTGGACACACTGTCCTCAGGCTCCAGCTTTATGTTGTATGTTGATCGTATTAAAACAAAGAAAACAATCTGAAGTTGTTGTTTTTAAGTTATATATACCATGATTTTTCCGGTCCGGCCCACTTGGGAATAGATTTTCTTCCATGTGTCCCCTGAGCTAAAATGAGTTTGACACCCCTGCCCTAGATACTTAATTGAGGATATTTTGTGTAAGACCAATGGCATGGAGTTACTCTGTTAAAATGTCTCATTAATTTCTCAACCAAGTCTTATTCATGTATATTTTCTCTAGAGAAACCAGGTCAGTAGCAGTCAGTCAGTGTACCGAGCCATTGAACCACCTCCAGGATTGTCTGGGGCCACTGGCTTTAGCCATGACTCCATGGAGAAAAAATGTATCATTGTTTCCCTGCATGTCAAGCTGTCACAAACACACATGCACATACACAGACGCACACACGCGCACACACACACACACACACACACCCACTGTCAACAACAACTATAGAATATATGCTGGCAGCAAACACAAGCTACGCCAATACATAATACTAACACGTTTATATGTATTTTTCACCGTGAACACTTGCAGTGTGCTTTGGTAAACGGTACTGAATCGATGGTGTGCTGGCCCTTGTCTCCCTGTGTCCCTGTTGTTGCCTAGAGAGATCCCATCAGTGACAGCATGATACAGAATGGAACCATCCATCAGGTTCTGTCCCAAATGACACCCTATTTCCCATAGGGCTCTGGTCAAAAGTAGTGCACTATATAGGGAATAGGGTGCCATTTGGGACAGGAACACCTGTCTGTTAGTAGCATGATGAGATGGTAATAGTCATGTATCAAGTTAGCGCAGGATCCTCCTCTCAGTCCCCTGGACCACAGGTGTTGTGTTACGGATACAGGGGCCGCATCCCATAAGGCTCTGGTCCAAAGTAGTGCACTATGTAGGGAATAGGGTGCCATTTAGGATGCACAAAGGAAACAGCCCACTGGATTACTGTTCTGTCCTAGACTATTGATACCACATCTATCCAGCCATACAGGTCATACCACATCTATCTATCCAGCCATACAGGTCATACCACATCTATCTATCCAGCCATACAGGTCATACCACATCTATCTATCCAGCCATACAGGTCATACCACATCTATCCAGCCAGCCATACAGGTCATACCACATCTATCCAGCCAGCCATACAGGTCATACCACATCTATCCAGCCAGCCATACAGGTCATACCACATCTATCCAGCCAGCCATACAGGTCATACCACATCTATCCAGCCATACAGGTCATACCACATCTATCCAGCCAGCCATACAGGTCATACCACATCTATCCAGCCAGCCATACAGGTCATACCACATATATATATATGCAGCCATACAGGTCACACTGCATCTATCTATCCAGCCATACAGGTCATACCACATCTATCCAGCCATACAGGTCATACCACATCTATCTATCCAGCCATACAGGTCATACCACATCTATCCAGCCAGCCATACAGGTCATACCACATCTATCCAGCCAGCCATACAGGTCATACCACATCTATCCAGCCAGCCATACAGGTCATACCACATCTATCCAGCCATACAGGTCATACCACATCTATTCAGCCATACAGGTCATACCACATCTATCCAGCCAGCCATACAGGTCATACCACATCTATCCAGCCAGCCATACAGGTCATATCACATCTATCCAGCCATACAGGTCATACCACATCTATCCAGCCAGCCATACAGGTCATACCACATATATCCAGCCAGCCATACAGGTCATACCACATCTATATATGCAGCCATACAGGTCATACCACATCTATCTATCCAGCCATACAGGTCATACCACATCTATCTATCCAGCCATACAGGTCATACCACATCTCTCCAGCCATACAGGTCATACCACATCTCTCCAGCCATACAGGTCATACCACATCTATCTATCCAGCCATACAGGTCATACCACATCTATCTATCCAGCCATACAGGTCATACCACATCTATCTATCCAGCCATACAGGTCATACCACATCTATCTATCCAGCCATACTGGTCATACCACATCTATCCAGCCATATAGCTCAAAATGAAACCATTTGTGATAGGACGTGGTGTGTTGATTGATGAGGTTTTTAAGAGAATGATTGTGTCCTTTTGATTTTAATGTAAAATGGTTCTCATAGTGTGACCTGGTGGTTCATCACACCCATGGCTCTCTGATCTTGAGTCATAAATATCATACTGTTACCCTGTGGTTCATCACAGCCATGGCTCTCTGATCCTGAGTCATAAACATCATACTGTGACCTGGTGGTTCATCACAGCCATGGCTCTCTGATCCTGATCCTGAGTCATAAACATCAGCCTGGGAGGGTGTGTTATTATTGTGCTGTTTGATGCACCTGTTTGGAGATGATGGGGGGGCTTAGTGTTAGCATTGATTATATTAGGGGCCTGTCAGACATTATAGGATGTCACGCCCTGACATAGAGTTTGCTAGTTGGTTTGGTCAGGGTGTGAATATCTATGTATGTGAATTTCTATGTGTACATTCTATGTTTGTAGATCTATGTTGGCCGGGTGTGGTTCCCAATCAGAGGCAGCTGTCGATCGTTGTCTCTGATTGGGGATCATACTTAGGTAGCCATTTTGCCTACCTATGTTGTGGGATCTTGACTCTCGTTTTGGCTTGTTTGTGTGTAGCCATTGTGAGCGTCACGTTACGATTGAAAGATTGAAAGACAGACTTACAGTAAAAGGATGAGACATGATAGGGTAGGACTTCCTGACGGGCAGACCACAGGCTGTGGGGATTGGCAGACGGACATACAGTAAAAGGATGAGACATGATAGGGCAGACCACAGGCTGTGAGGATTGGCAGACGGACATACAGTAAAAGGATGAGACATGATAGGGTAGGACTTCCTAATGGGCAGACCACAGGCTGTGAGGATTGAAAGACAGACTTACAGTAAAAGGATGAGACATGATAGGGTAGGACTTCCTGACGGGCAGACCACAGGCTGTGAGTATTGGCAGACGGACAATTTTTTAATTTTATTTATTTTTTGTTTAGCCAGGTAAGCCAGTTGAGAACAAGTTCTCATTTACAACTGCGACCTGGCCAAGATAAAGCAAAGCAGTGCGATAACAGTAAAAGGATAAGACATGATAGGGTAGGACTTCCTGACGGGCAGACCACAGGCTGTGAGGATTGGCAGACGGACTTACAGTAAAAGGATGAGACATGATAGGGTAGGACTTCCTGACGGGCAAACCACAGGCTGTGAGGATTGGCAACAACACCTCCTCCATAATGACTCTTAACACAGGGTCCTCAGCCCTCTGCTGTACTCCCTGTTCACCCACACCTGCGTGGCTTTGCACGACACCAACTCCATCATCAAGTTTGCTGACAACACCATGGTTGTAGGCCTGGTAACCAACAATGACGAGTCAGCCTATAGGGAGGAGGTAAGTGAACTGGCATTGTGGTGCCAGGACAACAACCTCTCTCTCAACGTCAGCAAAACAAATGATTTCTTCAGGAAGTAGAGGAGGGAACATGCCCCGATCCAAATCAATGGGACTGCAGTAGAGAGAGTCAGCAGTTTT
>NC_139990.1:39565888-39603388 GCF_964263955.1 Coregonus lavaretus
CCTTTGGCCTTTGTGATGCTTCCAGTTAACATCAATTATTTATTGTGATATGTTGCCCTGTTTTGTGTTTTCTGTCTGCCTCTGCTATAGTCTGAGCCGGTATTCTAAGCCATTGTGTAACCCTAAGAATGGACAATAAAGTTTTGAACTTTGATCTTGAACAATAACCTTTCACCTCTCACCTTTTCCCCAGGTGTTGGTTTCACAGTGATCCTGATCAGTCTGTATGTGGGCTTCTACTACAACGTGATTATAGCTTGGGCCCTGTTCTACCTGTTCTCTTCCTTCACCGGGGACCTGCCCTGGGTCCACTGCAACAACACCTGGAACAGCCCAACTGCTCCGACCTCTGGGCCTTCAACAACTCCCTCAACGACACACACAAGTCCACCCCCGCAGCCGAGTACTTTGAGTGAGTCTGGTGTTTCGTCTCTAGATCCTAGCAACTACTCCCTGCCCACTAGCCACCCCCTGCCTCTGAGTATTATGAGTGAGTTCCTACTCCCTAGTCCCTACTCCCTGCCCCCTAGCCAAACCTGCCTCTGAGTATTATGAGTGAGTTCCTACTCCCTAGTCCCTACTCCCTGCCCCCTAGCCAAACCTGCCTCTGAGTATTATGAGTGAGTTCCTACTCCCTAGTCCCTACTCCCTGCCCCCTAGCCAAACCTGCCTCTGAGTATTATGAGTGAGTTCCTACTCCCTAGTCCCTACTCCCTGCCCCCTAGCCAAACCTGCCTCTGAGTATTATAAGTGAGTTCCTACTCCCTAGTCCCTACTCCCTGCCCCCTAGCCAAACCTGCCTCTGAGTACTATGAGTGAGTTCCTACTCCCTAGTCCCTACTCCCTGCCCCCTAGCCAAACCTGCCTCTGAGTACTATGAGTGAGTTCCTACTCCCTAGTCCCTACTCCCTGCCCCCTAGCCAAACCTGCCTCTGAGTATTATGAGTGAGTTCCTACTCCCTAGTCCCTACTCCCTGCCCCCTAGCCAAACCTGCCTCTGAGTATTATGAGTGAGTTCCTACTCCCTAGTCCCTACTCCCTGCCCCCTAGCCAAACCTGCCTCTGAGTACTATGAGTGAGTTCCTACTCCCTAGTCCCTAGATACTGTATCCATGTCTTTATACTCCTGGTCGTCCATGGATAAACTGTATCAATGCTTCATACTCCTGGTCGTCCATGGATAAACTGTATCAATGCCTTCATACTCCTGGTCGTCCATGGATAAACTGTATCAATGCCTTCATACCCCTGGTCGTCCATGGATAAACTGTATCAATGCCTTCATACTCCTGGTCGTCCATGGATAAACTGTATCAATGCCTTCATACTCCTGGTCGTCCATGGATAAACTGTATCAATGCCTTCATACTCCTGGTCGTCCATGGATAAACTGTATCAATGCCTTCATACTCCTGGTCGTCCATGGAGATACTGTATCCATACCTTCATACTCCTGGTCGTCCATGGAGATACTGAATCCAGTGTTGTTGATAGATTAACAGGTGTGTCATATGTTTTAGCAAAGGTGGTTTGTTTTGACAATTCAGGCCTATCATGGACAGACAGGCAGTCACTATCTTTATCTCCACCTGGGAACAATTTCATCTAGTCTCAGTCAGGGCCATTCAGTTGACAGAAAGTTATCTTCTTCTTCTTCTTCTTCTTCTTCTTCTTCTTCTTCTTCTTCTTCTTCTTCTTCTTCTTCTTCTTCTTCTTCTTCTTCTTCTTCTTCATCTTCATCTTCATCTTCATCTTCATCTTCTTCTTCTTCTTCTTCTTCTTCTTCTTCTTCTTCTTCTTTGTCATTCTTAGTTGATAGTTACTGCAGTGTTTCTCCACTTAGTGTGCTGTGTTGTTAGTTATAGGTTGTTCATTAGTTGTTGTGGTTAGTCATTGGTAACAGTGTTGTTGTGTTAGTTATAGGTTGTTAATTAGTTTATGTGGTTAGTCATTGGTAACAGTGTTGTTGTGTTAGTTATAGGTTGTTATTTAGTTGTTGTGGTTAGTCATTGGTAGTGTACTGTGTTGTTAGTTATAGCTGACCTGGGTCTGTTAGTTAGCTAGATGTTAGTTGGTTAGTTGTTACAACCTGTTTGTTACAACCTAATTGTTGTGTTCCAGGCGTGGGGTCCTCCACCTGCAGGACAGTGAGGGTATAGCTGACCTGGGTCTTCCTCGTTGGCAGCTGACGTCCTGTCTAGCTGTGGTCATCGTGGTTCTCTACTTCAGCCTCTGGAAGGGGGTCAAGACCTCAGGGAAGGTAGGTGGTCCTCTGAATCTGTAGTGGCTCCATATCAACATATTGCTCTATGAGCAGGATATTACATTCTGGCCTAGAACAGAACAGAGTGGGCCAGGTTGCTGAGTCCATGTGTATAGAACAGAACAGAGTGGGCCAGATTGCTGAGTCCATGTGTATAGAACAGAACAGAGTGGGCCAGATTGCTTGAGTCCATGTGTATAGAACAGAACAGAGTGGGCCAGATTGCTTGAGTCCATGTGTCCCTGTGCAGGTTGTGTGGATCACAGCCACCATGCCTTACGTGGTTCTGACTGTCCTGCTGCTGCGTGGTGTCACCCTCCCTGGAGCCATGGATGGCATTAAGGCCTACCTCAGCGTCGACTTCCGACGACTCTGTGAGCCTCAGGTAAGACTGGGGGAGGGGGGGGGGGAAGAGAGAGAGAGAGAGAGAGAGAGAGAGAGAGAGAGAGAGAGAGAGAGAGAGAGAGAGAGAGAGAGAGAGAGAGAGAGAGAGAGAGAGAGAGAGAGAGAGAGAGAGAGAGAGAGAGAGGAGAGAGAGAGAGAGAGAGAGAGAGAGAGAGAGAGAGAGAGAGAGAGAGAGACAGAGACAGAGACAGAGACAGAGACAGAGACAGAGACAGAGACACAGAGATTGAAGGGGAGAATTCAGAGGTGATGCTGATGTTTATTTCTGTATTTTAATGCCACAGGTATTCTTTTAGTGCATGAAAATAAAGGTTAGAAGAAATATTTAATATTTCAGTATCCATGAAATCCCAACTGATGAAATGTATATCTAAATAATTTGCCTTAATAAGGGCGCTGTAAGAATCTCCAGCTGTTTCCCTCCCAGTAGCAGCCCACCACAAGGACTCAAAGCAGCAATTTGAGAATTAGATTAGACACATGCATGCAGCAACAATTTGCTAAATTACCCCGTATTCACAAGTGTCTTTCATCTTTCTGTTGAATGAGTTTCCTGCAATTATCTCTAATAACAGCTTTTTCTCTGTCTTTTGTCCTCTGTCCCCCGGCTGTTTGTTGTGCAGGTCTGGATAGACGCTGCCACTCAGATCTGCTTCTCTTTGGGAGTGGGGTTTGGTGTGCTAATAGCCTTCTCCAGCTATAACAAATTCAGCAACAACTGCTATAGGTGAGCTAGAAGCCGAGAACAACCGGATTGCGTCCCAAATGGCACCTTATTCACTATATATATATAGTGCACTACTTTTGACTAGGACCCACAGGGCTCTGGTTGATAGTAGTGGACTATATAGGGAATAAGGAAGCCATTTTGTATGCAGCCTCAGTGTTGATAGTCTCTAATGGAGAGGTTGACAGAGCGTACGGAGCTGCTGGTGAATTACAATACCTTTGAAGCCCCTTACCCACCGCCCATGTCTTTCACACCAGTCTGTTCCATAGAGGATAGTAATACCTACCGCCCATGTCTTTCACACCAGTCTGTTCCATAGAGGATAGTAACACCTACTGCCCATGTCTTTCACACCAGTCTGTTCCATAGAGGATAGTAAATACCTACCGCCCATGTCTTTCACACCAGTCTGTTCCATAGAGGATAGTAACACTAAAACCTACCGCCCATGTCTTTCACACCAGTCTGTTCCATAGAGGATAGTAACACCTACCGCCCATGTCTTTCACACCAGTCTGTTCCATAGAGGATAGTAATACCTACCGCCCATGTCTTTCACACCAGTCTGTTCCATAGAGGATAGTAACACCTACCGCCCATGTCTTTCACACCAGTCTGTTCCATAGAGGATAGTAATACCTACCGCCCATGTCTTTCACACCAGTCTGTTCCATAGAGGATAGTAATACCTACTGCCCATGTCTTTCACACCAGTCTGTTCCATAGAGGATAGTAAATACCTACCGCCCATGTCTTTCACACCAGTCTGTTCCATAGAGGATAGTAAATACCTACCGCCCATGTCTTTCACACCAGTCTGTTCCATAGAGGATAGTAATACCTACCGCCCATGTCTTTCACACCAGTCTGTTCCATAGAGGATAGTAATACCTACTGCCCATGTCTTTCACACCAGTCTGTTCCATAGAGGATAGTAAATACCTACCGCCCATGTCTTTCACACCAGTCTGTTCCATAGAGGATAGTAAATACCTACCGCCCATGTCTTTCACACCAGTCTGTTCCATAGAGGATAGTAACACTAAAACCTACCGCCCATGTCTTTCACACCAGTCTGTGTTCTGGTGTATGACACTAATATTGACATGAATCAGCAGACATTGGACCTTGATCTTAAACGGATGCTCCCTGTCTGTTCTGGATCTACCAGATATATAAATCTGTTCTTGTCATCTGCTCTCTCTCTCTTCCAGAGATGCCATCATCACCAGCTCCATAAACTCTCTGACCAGCTTCTTCTCTGGCTTCGTCATCTTCTCCTTCCTGGGGTACATGTCCCATAAACACAGTGTACCCCTCGACAAGGTGGCCACAGACGGTCAGTATTCTTAATGCTCTGGATAAGGTGACCACAGACGGTCAGTATTCTTAATGCTCTGGATAAGGTGACCACAGACGGTCAGTATTCTTAATGCTCTGGACAAGGTGACCACAGACAGGTCAGTATTCTTAATGCTCTGGGTAAGGTGACGGTCAGTATTCTTAATGCTCTGGACAAGGTGGCCACAGACGGTCAGTATTCTTAATGCTCTGGATAAGGTGACGGTCAGTATTCTTAATGCTCTGGACAAGGTGGCCACAGACGGTCAGTATTCTTAATGCTCTGGACAAGGTGACCACAGACGGTCAGTATTCTTAATGCTCTGGATAAGGTGACCACAGACGGTCAGTATTCTTAATGCTCTCGACAAGGTGACCACAGACAGTCAGTATTCTTAATGCTCTGGACAAGGTGGCCACAGACGGTCAGTATTCTTAATGCTCTGGATAAGGTGGCCACAGACGGTCAGTATTCTTAATGCTCTGGACAAGGTGGCCACAGATGGTCAGTATTCTTAATGCTCTGGATAAGGTGGACACAGACGGTCAGTATTCTTAATGCTCTGGTCAAGGTGACGGTCAGTATTCGTAATGCTCTGGATAAGGTGGCCACAGATGGTCAGTATTCTTAATGCTCTGGTCAAGGTGACCACAGACGGTCAGTATTCTTAATGCTCTGGACAAGGTGGCCACAGATGGTCAGTATTCTTAATGCTCTGGTCAAGGTGACGGTCAGTATTCGTAATGCTCTGGATAAGGTGACGGTCAGTATTCTTAATGCTCTGGACAAGGTGGCCACAGATGGTCAGTATTCTTAATGCTCTGGACAAGGTGACCACAGATGGTCAGTATTCTTAATGCTCTGGACAAGGTGACCACAGATGGTCAGTATTCTTAATGCTCTGGACAAGGTGGCCACAGACGGTCAGTATTCTTAATGCTCTGGATAAGGTGACCACAGACGGTCAGTATTCTTAATGCTCTGGACAAGGTGACCACAGACAGGTCAGTATTCTTAATGCTCTGGGTAAGGTGACGGTCAGTATTCTTAATGCTCTGGACAAGGTGGCCACAGACGCTCAGTATTCTTAATGCTCTGGATAAGGTGACGGTCAGTATTCTTAATGCTCTGGACAAGGTGGCCACAGACGGTCAGTATTCTTAATGCTCTGGACAAGGTGACCACAGACGGTCAGTATTCTTAATGCTCTGGATAAGGTGACCACAGACGGTCAGTATTCTTAATGCTCTCGACAAGGTGACCACAGACGGTCAGTATTCTTAATGCTCTGGACAAGGTGGCCACAGACGGTCAGTATTCTTAATGCTCTGGATAAGGTGGCCACAGACGGTCAGTATTCTTAATGCTCTGGACAAGGTGACCACAGACGGTCAGTATTCTTAATGCTCTGGACAAGGTGGCCACAGATGGTCAGTATTCTTAATGCTCTGGATAAGGTGGCCACAGACGGTCAGTATTCTTAATGCTCTGGTCAAGGTGACGGTCAGTATTCGTAATGCTCTGGATAAGGTGACGGTCAGTATTCTTAATGCTCTGGACAAGGTGGCCACAGATGGTCAGTATTCTTAATGCTCTGATCAAGGTGACGGTCAGTATTCGTAATGCTCTGGATAAGGTGACGGTCATTATTCTTAATTCCCTGGACAAGGTGGCCACAGATGGTCAGTATTCTTAATGCTCTGGACAAGGTGACCACAGACGGTCAGTATTCTTAATGCTCTGGACAAGGTGACCACAGACGGTCAGTATTCTTAATGCTCTGGACAAGGTGGCCACAGACGGTCAGTATTCTTAATGCTCTGGACAAGGTGGCCACAGACGGTTTGTATTCTTAATGCTCTGGACAAGGTGACCACAGATGGTCAGTATTCTTAATGCTCTGGATAAGGTGACCACAGACAGTCAGTATTTGTAATGCTCTGGACAAGGTGGCCACAGACGGTTTGTATTCTTAATGCTCTGGACAAGGTGACCACAGATGGTCAGTATTCTTAATGCTCTGGATAAGGTGACCACAGACAGTCAGTATTCGTAATGCTCTGGACAAGGTGGCCACAGACGGTTTGTATTTGTAATGCTCTGGACAAGGTGACCACAGATGTTCAGTATTCTCAATGCTCTGGACAAGGTGGCCACAGACGGTCAGTATTCTTAATGCTCTGGATAAGGTGACGGTCAGTATTCTTAATGCTCTGGACAAGGTGGCCACAGACGGTCAGTATTCTTAATGCTCTGGACAAGGTGACCACAGACGGTCAGTATTCTTAATGCTCTGGATAAGGTGACCACAGACGGTCAGTATTCTTAATGCTCTCGACAAGGTGACCACAGACGGTCAGTATTCTTAATGCTCTGGACAAGGTGGCCACAGACGGTCAGTATTCTTAATGCTCTGGATAAGGTGGCCACAGACGGTCAGTATTCTTAATGCTCTGGACAAGGTGGCCACAGATGGTCAGTATTCTTAATGATCTGGATAAGGTGGCCACAGACGGTCAGTATTCTTAATGCTCTGGTCAAGGTGACGGTCAGTATTCGTAATGCTCTGGATAAGGTGACGGTCAGTATTCTTAATGCTCTGGACAAGGTGGCCACAGATGGTCAGTATTCTTAATGCTCTGGATAAGGTGGCCACAGACGGTCAGTATTCTTAATGCTCTGGTCAAGGTGACGGTCAGTATTCGTAATGCTCTGGATAAGGTGACGGTCAGTATTCTTAATGCTCTGGACAAGGTGGCCACAGATGGTCAGTATTCTTAATGCTCTGGTCAAGGTGACGGTCAGTATTCGTAATGCTCTGGATAAGGTGACGGTCAGTATTCTTAATATTCTGGACAAGGTGGCCACAGATGGTCAGTATTCTTAATGCTCTGGACAAGGTGACCACAGACGGTCAGTATTCTTAATGCTCTGGACAAGGTGA
Source organism: Coregonus lavaretus (assembly GCF_964263955.1). Classification (NCBI taxonomy): domain Eukaryota; kingdom Metazoa; phylum Chordata; class Actinopteri; order Salmoniformes; family Salmonidae; genus Coregonus; species Coregonus lavaretus. The sequence continues at coordinate 39,573,573 of NC_139990.1, forward strand.
CCACAGACGGTCAGTATTCTTAATGCTCTGGACAAGGTGGCCACAGACGGTCAGTATTCTTAATGCTCTGGACAAGGTGGCCACAGACGGTCAGTATTCTTAATGCTCTGGACAAGGTGACCACAGATGGTCAGTATTCTTAATGCTCTGGACAAGGTGACCACAGATGGTCAGTATTCTTAATGCTCTGGACAAGGTGGCCACAGACGGTCAGTATTCTTAATGCTCTGGACAAGGTGACCACAGATGGTCAGTATTCTTAATGCTCTGGACAAGGTGACCACAGATGGTCAGTATTCTTAATGCTCTGGACAAGGTGACCACAGATGGTCAGTATTCTTACTGCTCTGGACAAGGTGGCCACAGATGTTCAGTATTCTTAATGCTCTGGACAAGGTGACCACAGATGGTCAGTATTCTTAATGCTCTGGACAAGGTGACCACAGATGGTCAGTATTCTTAATGCTCTGGACAAGGTGACCACAGACGGTCAGTATTCTTAATGCTCTGGACAAGGTGACCACAGATGGTCAGTATTCTTAATGCTCTGGACAAGGTGACCACAGATGGTCAGTATTCTTAATGCTCAGGACAAGGTGACCACAGATGTTCAGTATTCTCAATGCTCTGGACAAGGTGGCCACAGACGGTCAGTATTCTTAATGCTCTGGATAAGGTGACGGTCAGTATTCTTAATGCTCTGGACAAGGTGGCCACAGACGGTCAGTATTCTTAATGCTCTGGACAAGGTGACCACAGACGGTCAGTATTCTTAATGCTCTGGATAAGGTGACCACAGACGGTCAGTATTCTTAATGCTCTCGACAAGGTGACCACAGACGGTCAGTATTCTTAATGCTCTGGACAAGGTGGCCACAGACGGTCAGTATTCTTAATGCTCTGGATAAGGTGGCCACAGACGGTCAGTATTCTTAATGCTCTGGACAAGGTGGCCACAGATGGTCAGTATTCTTAATGATCTGGATAAGGTGGCCACAGACGGTCAGTATTCTTAATGCTCTGGTCAAGGTGACGGTCAGTATTCGTAATGCTCTGGATAAGGTGACGGTCAGTATTCTTAATGCTCTGGACAAGGTGGCCACAGATGGTCAGTATTCTTAATGCTCTGGATAAGGTGGCCACAGACGGTCAGTATTCTTAATGCTCTGGTCAAGGTGACGGTCAGTATTCGTAATGCTCTGGATAAGGTGACGGTCAGTATTCTTAATGCTCTGGACAAGGTGGCCACAGATGGTCAGTATTCTTAATGCTCTGGTCAAGGTGACGGTCAGTATTCGTAATGCTCTGGATAAGGTGACGGTCAGTATTCTTAATATTCTGGACAAGGTGGCCACAGATGGTCAGTATTCTTAATGCTCTGGACAAGGTGACCACAGACGGTCAGTATTCTTAATGCTCTGGACAAGGTGACCACAGACGGTCAGTATTCTTAATGCTCTGGACAAGGTGGCCACAGACGGTCAGTATTCTTAATGCTCTGGACAAGGTGGCCACAGACGGTCAGTATTCTTAATGCTCTGGACAAGGTGACCACAGATGGTCAGTATTCTTAATGCTCTGGACAAGGTGACCACAGATGGTCAGTATTCTTAATGCTCTGGACAAGGTGGCCACAGACGGTCAGTATTCTTAATGCTCTGGACAAGGTGACCACAGATGGTCAGTATTCTTAATGCTCTGGACAAGGTGACCACAGATGGTCAGTATTCTTAATGCTCTGGACAAGGTGACCACAGATGGTCAGTATTCTTACTGCTCTGGACAAGGTGGCCACAGATGTTCAGTATTCTTAATGCTCTGGACAAGGTGACCACAGATGGTCAGTATTCTTAATGCTCTGGACAAGGTGACCACAGATGGTCAGTATTCTTAATGCTCTGGACAAGGTGACCACAGACGGTCAGTATTCTTAATGCTCTGGACAAGGTGACCACAGATGGTCAGTATTCTTAATGCTCTGGACAAGGTGACCACAGATGGTCAGTATTCTTAATGCTCAGGACAAGGTGGCCACAGATGTTCAGTATTCTTAATGCTCTGGACAAGGTGACCACAGATGGTCAGTATTCTTAATGCTCTGGACAAGGTGGCCACAGACGGTCAGTATTCTTAATGCTCTGGACACTTTTCTCAGATAATGATGGAGACCTGAAATTATTGTTTTGTTCTTTATAAAAATAGCTAGATTTTTCAGCCATTAATTATTTGGGTGTGGGATCTACAAATTGCTGTCATGTCAACTTGTCTTTCTGACATGCAATATTAATTGTTGTATATCTACTGCAAAATGCCCATGTTTAGCTGCACTGGACTTGGTGTCAGGGCTGACTGGAAATATATATGTGTTTATCAGCAGAAATTCATAATGTGGTCTATATTGTCACCGTTGTTGATTGCTGATTAAACAAATGTTTGATTTGCTGCCTTCATCAGACAAGTCTCCCTCACAAAAGAGATCTCTGTGTGATCTACCTGTTTGATTAACACTAGATAACTAAATCATGAATCTGTGTTGTTGTGTCCCATCCAGGTCCTGGTCTGGTGTTCATCATCTACCCAGAGGCCATTGCTACATTACCAGGCTCCTCCGTCTGGGCCGTTATATTCTTCATCATGTTGCTGACCCTGGGCATCGACAGTGCTGTAAGTACCGTTAGAGATATAAACTAGGAACTGATGAACTTCCAGTTTCTGAGGTGCAAGCATGCTATAGGCTAGCAGTGACAAACCCTACTCCTGGGGACCTAATAGGTGTGCAGGCTTTTGGCCCGACCGAGCAGGATTAGGATTGGCTGCACCTGCTATAGGTAAAGTGCAGGGACCAAGTTCAGCTAAATGATGGTGTTCTATGTTCTGTGTTCTGTGTTCTGTGTTCTGTGTTCTGTGTTTGGTCTCTAGATGGGAGGGATGGAGTCAGTGATCACAGGATTGATGGATGAGTTCAAGTTTCTCCACAAACACCGGGAACTCTTCACCCTCTTCATCGTTGTGTCCACCTTTCTCATCTCACTGTTCTGTGTCACTAACGTAAGTGGACGAAGAAGATGTGGAAAATATATGTAAAGTTACTTTTCAAGCATCTAAGGAACTTGCATGAATGACACATCCAAGTACAGGGCTAATATAATGGACATCAAATGGAACCTCTCCTCTCCTCTCCTCTCCTCTCCTCTCCTCTCCTCTCCGCTCCTCTCCTCTCCTCTCCTCTCCTCTCCTCTCCTCTCCTCTCCTCTCCTCTCCTCTCCTCTCCTCTCCTCTCCTCTCCTCTCCTCTCCTCTCCTCTCCTCTCCTCTCCTCTCCTCTCCTCTCATCTCCTCTCATCTCATCTCATCTCATCTCATCTCATCTCATCTCATCTCATCTCATCTCATCTCATCTCATCTCATCTCCTCTCCTCTCCTCTCCTCTCCTCTCCTCTCCTCTCCTCTCCTCTCCTCTCCTCTCCTCTCCTCTCCTCTCCTCTCCTCTCCTCTCCTCTCCTCTCCTCTCCTCTCCTCTCCTCTCCTCTCCTCTCCTCTCCTCTCCTCTCCAGGGTGGTATCTATGTGTTCACTCTGCTGGACCATTATGCTGCTGGGACATCGATTCTCTTTGGAGTGCTTATTGAGGCCATCGGAATCGCCTGGTTCTACGGTGAGGAGGGGGGAGGAGGGGAGAGGAGGATGGGAGGAGCAGGAGAAGGGGGGAGGAGGGGAGAGGAGGATGGGAAGAGCGGGAGGAGGGGAGAGGAGGATGGGAGGAGCGGGGGGAGGGGGGAGGAGGGGAGAGGAGGATGGGAGGAGCAGGAGAAGGGGGGAGGAGGGGAGAGGAGGATGGGAGGAGCGGGAGGAGGGGAGAGGAGGATGGGAGGAGCAGGAGAAGGGGGGAGGAGGGGAGAGGAGGGGGACTCCTTTCTGATTCTACAGAAGAAGAGGAGTGAGGCGGGAGGAGGAGTGAGGAGGTGAGGAGGGGGGACTCTTAGCTCTTCATGGCCAGGCAAGCTGATGCCACATTAGGCCAGTGATTGGTTCTGATGGGATATCAGGCTGGATATTCCTCTGCTGTGCCGCCATGCATCACTATCTCATTATCTGTCAGAGGACAGGAAGGTTTTCTGCCACTCAGAGTGTGTGGTCCATATTACTATTTAGTGTTTAGGTGTTTGGAGTGGACCGAGACATAGACAGATCAGATCCAAATAATAGTGCATTGATATTGAATATCTGAGGTCAATGATAAAACACACCTCCCAGTCTGTGGTGTAAAGATTGACGTTTTGGTCTATTGTGGTTCTGATGACACTTGGATGGCAGAAATATAAGCCAGGCTGATGGAAGTTTCCCTTGTGTTTCAGTTCTAACTTACAGGGATAGTTCACCAAAATTACAAAATGACATCCTGGTTTCCTAACCCTGTAAGCAGTTTATGGACAAGGTATGACAGCAATCCATACTTTGGTTTTATTTCCCTGGCACTGTTTCCAAATGCTAACATTTTAGCATTTGTGTCACAAATCCCATTCAAGTCATGGTATCGATATTAGCATTCCTCTAGCATCATTTTCAAATCATCCGAAAGTATCTCAAATTGATTGTGGAGCCCAACAAAGTCACTTATAAGCTAGGTTTCCATCCAATTGACGACAGATTTTCATGCGAATATTCAAAAATCTGCATAAATCCGCATAAAAACAATATGCTAATTTCCCCACCAGAGATGTGTTTACATCAAATTGACTTGTTGCTGATAAAAGGCTGTGCGTGATGATATAGTGCAAATTAATATAACTTTTGCTGTTAAATTCCCATGTACTAAAAAAAAAAAAAAAAAAAAAAAAAGTATGTTAAATGGATTTCCATCACATTTTCAACATTTACATTTACATTTTTGTCATTTAGCAGACGCTCTTATCCAGAGCGACTTACAGTTAGTGAATACATTATTTATTTTTTATACTGGCCCCCCGTGCTCTATCAACTGAGCTACATCCCTGCCGGCCATTCCCTCCCCTACCCTGGACGACGCTGGGCCAATTGTGCGCCGCCCATGAGTCTCCCGGTCGCGGCCGGCTGCGACAGAGCCTGGATTCGAACCAGGATCTCTAGTGGCACAGTTAGCACTGCAATGCAGTGCCTTAGACCACTGCGCCACTCAGGAGACTCTGCTGATGGTTTTTGTCACAACAAATGTTGCGTTATATGTTCCCACTCTGTTCTTGGCACGTGTCCTCTAGCCAACAGCGCTACCTTCTGAGATAATTATGGATAAGAGCGAGATTTTTATTTGTCAAACGGCAGCCAAAGCCTGTCACCAGAATAAGACCCTCGATGTTTATTGGAAAGGAACATCAAAGCTCAAGTATTTTCTTTACAATTCTTGAACGCTACACTACAGTATGAGCAACATGCTTTGCTCAGATAACGTTGAAGTTATCTGAAACCCCAACATACAGTAACATCTCCAAAAGTGAGTTCAGGTTAGAAAAATAACGTCTCCAAAGCTCACTTCTGGTTCAGAGTGCTAGTCTGATCTACAGTACTGCTGGTCAGATCAATATTGTGGTCCAGACAGTGTTGTGTGTGTGTGTGTGTGTGTGTGTGTGTGTTCATTCATGCGTGTGTTTGTGTATGTCTAACCAGCCTTGTGGCTCTGGGGTCAGCTTGCTGCCCTGTCATGGTGGCCTCAGCCTGGGAGGACAGACTACTTTAGCCCCAGGCTTCTCCGGGCCTTTTCCCTGGCTCCATCTCTACTGACAGGTGGCTGTGGCCCCCGTGCCCTCCACAGGGACACCAGCCTGCCCTCCACAGGAACACCAGCCTGCTCTCCATAGGCGCCAGTCACATTGGGATTCTGCCTGGGCTTTGAGTAGTGCCTCCCAGGCAGGGAACAAAGAGAGACGGTGGAGCGAGGAGAAGCATCAACGAGGAAAGGGATTTGATGCTGGTGGTATTAAACACGCGAGCAGAATGTTATGTCCTTGTATTTCAAATGTACTGTAGTTTCCTCAAAATGAGGAGACCTGTGAGAGAACGCAAAGTAACGCAACATTGTTGCCGACTATGTTTCATCCTCAAGGGTTCCTATCTGCTGTGGTGTAAAATTTCCCTTTCCCTCCGTTTGATCTGTGAATGACAACTCAATGGTTTTGATCAGGGTTGGGGGTCCATTCGAATTGAAGGTAGTCAATTCAGGAAGTGATTTGATTTTGAACTTCAAAAATGGAAACACTTTTTTAAAAAAATAGCTTTTACTTTTAAGTCTATTGAGAAGTCATTGAAAAATAGATGGCCTTAAAAAAAGTTTTTAGTAAAAAAAATCTGAATTGACTGCTTTCAATTCGAATTGACCCCCCCAACCCTGGTTTTGATAACGAACCGTCAAGGGTTTTTAACGGCTACGGTTGAAACTGTTCCCATCAGGAGTGGATCGGTTCAGCGACGACATTGAGGAGATGATTGGACAGAGGCCGAGCTTGTACTGGAGACTGTGCTGGAAGTTTGTCAGCCCATGCTTCCTCCTGGTGAGTTCATAACGAGACAAACACTAGCAGACCTGGGTCAAACATGTCAAATACTTTTAGTTTACCTGGTGCAATGGAACCATGTTAAATTGTCCCGAAAGTGCAAACTCCAAGCTAATTCAAGCACACCTCATGCACGCCAAGGTCTAGGCACTAACTACATTGTTTTTATGGAACAGGGGTTGGCTAGCTTCAGTAGAGGCTGGTCCATAACTGTCCCTTTGTGATTTGAAACAGAACGTGTCCATAACCCCAACCCTCTGTTTTCTCCAGTTCATGGTGGTGGTGAGCTTCGTGACCTTTAACCCTCCTAACTACGGGACATACACGTTTCCCGTATGGGCCAACATGATTGGCTGGTGCCTGGCTATATCCTCCATGACCATGGTGCCTCTCTATGCCATCTACAAGATGTGCACCTTACCTGGAAAGTTCTGTGATGTAAGTCTGATTTATATAAGTCTGGTTTATACAAGTCTGATTCATATAAGTCTGGTTAATATAAGTCTGATTTTTAACAGAGCCATCTACAAGATGTGCACCTTACCTGGGAAGTCTAGTTTATATTGATTTATGATACTATGGTGAGTTAGCAGACACCTTTAACCAAAGTGATGCACACTTTTATCCACATCAATGCACAGAAATGTCAACACTGACAATGACACACAAATATGTTCGGTACATGAGCAATATGGTTTATGAGCTACAACATCACCAGCAAATATGAATATCCAGCTTGGTAATTCACAATGATTCGTATAATGAAGATAAGTTTGTTTCTTTAGTAACTGATTCCCGTCCTGTCTTCCTGTAGAGACTGGCCTACGCCATAACACCTGAGCACGAACACCACTTGGTGGATAATGGAGAAGTTAGGAGGTTTACGGTAAGATGCTCTTCACTATTTACTTGACGTTACTTAACCTCCCCTACTTACCTTACCTTACTTTACCTTACCTTGCCTTACCTTACTTTACCTTACCATACCTTACTTTACCTTACCCTAAATTACTTTACCTTACCTTACCTTACCCTACATTACTTTACCTTACCTTACCTTGCCTTGCCTTACCTTACTTTCCTTTACCTTACCCTACATTACTTTACCTTACCTTACTTTACCTTACCTTGCCTTGCCTTGCCTTGCTTTACTTTACTTTACTTTACCTTACCTTACCTTACTTTACCTTACCTTACCTTACCTTACTTTACTTGACCTTACCTTACTTTACCTTACATTACCTTACTTTACTTGACCTTACCTTACTTTACCTTACATTACCTTGCCTTACCTTACTTTACCTTACCCTACCTTACTTTACCTTACTTCACCTTACCTTGCCTTACCTTACTTTACCTTACCTTGCCTTACCTTCCTGTATTTATTGTCTTTCCCATTGGTTTCCACCTTACCTTCCTGTATTTATTGTCTTTCCCATTGGTTTCCACCTTACCTTACTGTATTTATTGTCTTTCCCATTGGTTTCCACCTTACCTTCCTGTATTTATTGTCTTTCCCATTGGTTTCCACCTTACCTTCCTGTATTTATTGTCTTTCCCATTGGTTTCCACAGCTCCAACACTGGATGGTGATCTGAGCCCAGGAGGAAGGCAGAGAGGTCCGTTCACATGGAGGATGGAGGGATAGAGGGAGGGATGGATGGATGGATGGATGGAGTCACAGCAGACATGTGAAGAGAGTATATACACTGTAACAAGCGGAGAGAGAAGTGTTTTAAATGCCAACAAAACTGTAAAATCGTAATGGTCTTTAATTTCCTCAATGGACGTGTGGTTGTGTGCTGTAATCTAGATCAGGATGTTGTTGACGTTCGGTCAACACAGAAATAAATATAAATCTTAAACTCTATTTACAATGACTGTTATATGATGATGGATAATGTTGTACACCAATATCTTCATGTATATTTTGTGAGCTGAGAAAAATCTGAGCATTTGCTTAGTGTAAAATCCTGACGACATATTAAATGATTATCTGTTGTAGAGGAAACTAAGATAAATAGTATTTCAGAACCAATACGTCATAGCCAATAACAACATTATATTCCTGCATTTTATTGTATCTGTACATGTTTTAAATTAAGTTTGTTACAGCACATAACAGCTACATAGTAAGCTAGCTTTTTATATTTTGCCAACAGTTTCCTTTGACACTTGAAAAATGTATTGTCAGTTACTTCTCCCATGGAAACAGTTTCAAATGTACCGGGGGTCTGAAATGATTGACACCCTTGATAAAGATGAGGATAAAATAAAATAAAAATACATCATTTAAATACTGAGCTATATTGTGTGCTATTTTTTTATTTATTAGATTATTTTACACTAATACAATTGCTCAGAGAAAGAGATTTTGTTCAACAAGTAATATTTCTTTCCTCAAAAAAAAAGGGGTCAAAATAATTGACACTCCTGTTTTCAATACCTTTCCATTTTCACGTGTGCTTGGGGTTATTGTCTCGCTGGAAGATCTACTTGTGGCCAAGTTTCAGCCTCCTGGCGGAGGCAACCAGGTTTTTGGCTAAAATGTCCTGGCACTGGGTAAAGTTCATGATGCCATTGACCTTAACAAGGCCCCAGGACCAGTGGAAGAAAAATAGCCCCATGTGTTTGTTTAATATATAATATATACCAATAATATAATAATATATTAGGATGTTAAGGACAGGACTCACTTCAGACAAATGCTTTTGATTGATAAAACCCCCACTTAAACAGACAGAGAGAGAGAAGCCAGTAGCCAACATTTAGGCTAGATACCTTTATCTACAGCGCAACCCAATCAACAGGGAATATAAACCACTCTAGACCTTATCTGACAGTCAAACTATTAATACACTATCCTGCATCCCTTCAACAACTCTTCAGACAAACACAGGCTACAGTCAATTGAGTTTGATCAATACAAAATGACTAACTGAAATATGTTTTCTCTTTAAGACAAGATAAACATTAAAGTCATGTTTGCCAGAAGGAAAACATCAACAGCTAGATAAAGGTAATTGGTTTGGCCTTTTCCAGATATCTGGAATGGTCCTGAATTCACTCAGTTCATTATGGGAGGAGTGCAATACAATACAACACAACACAACACCACAACAAAACAAAACAAAACAAAACAAAACAAAGTACACCACACCACACCATACCACACCACACCACACCATACCACACCATACCACACCACACCATACCACACCACAACAAAGTACACCACACCACACCATACCACACCACACCATATAAAAGTACACCACACCACACAACACCACACCATACCACACCATACCACACCATACCACACCATACCACACCACAACAAAGCACACCACATCACACCAAACCACACCACACCACAACAAAGTACACCACACCACACCACAACAAAGTACACCACACCATAACACACCACACCACACCACACCACAACAAAGTACACCACACCACACCACACTATACCACACCACACCACACCATACCACACCACACCATACCATACCACACCACACCATACCACACCACACCACACCATACCACACCACACCACACCACACCACACCACACCACACCATACCACACCACACCACAACAAAGTACACCACACCACACCACAACAAAGTACACCACACCATAACACACCACACCACACCACACCATACCACACCACACCACAACAAAGTACACCACACCATACCACACTATACCACACCACACCACACCATACCACACCACACCACACAACATCATACCACATTTTTACATTTTACATTTTAGTCATTTAGCAGACGCTCTTATCCAGAGCGACTTACAGTTAGTGAGTGCATACATATATATTTTTTCATACTGGCCCCCCACCACACCACAACAAAGTACACCACACCATACCACACCACACTACAACACAACAAAGTACACCACACCACACCACACCACACCATACAACACCACACCACAACAAAGTACAACACTTCACACCACACCACACAACACCACACCACACCACGCAATACCACACCACACCATACCATACCAAACCACACCACACCACACCACAACAAAGTACACCACACGATACCACACCACACCATAACACACCACACCACACCACAACAAAGTACACCACCCACACCATACCACACCACACCATACCACACCACACCATACCACACCATACCACACCACACCATACCACACCACAACAAAGTACACCAGACCATACCACACCACACCACACCACAACAAAGTACACCACACCACACCACAACAAAGTACACCACACCATACTACACTATACCACACCACACCACACCATACCACACCACACCACATCATACCACATTTTTACATTTTACATTTTAGTCATTTAGCAGACGCTCTTATCCAGAGCGACTTACAGTTAGTGAGTGCATACATATATATTTTTTCATACTGGCCCCCCACCACACCACAACAAAGTACACCACACCATACCACACCACACTACAACACAACAAAGTACACCACACCACACCACACCACACCATACAACACCACACCACAACAAAGTACAACACTTCACACCACACCACACAACACCACACCATACCACACCACACCACATCAAAGTACACCACACCACACCACACCATACAACACCACACAACAACAAAGTACAACACTTCACACCACACCACACAACACCACACCACACCACGCAATACCACACCACACCATACCATACCAAACCACACCACACCACACCACAACAAAGTACACCACACGATACCACACCACACCATAACACACCACACCACACCACAACAAAGTACACCACACGATACCACACCACACCATAACACACCACACCACACCACACCACAACAAAGTACACCACCCACACCATACCACACCACACCATACCACACCACACCATACCACACCAGACCATACCACACCACAACAAAGTACACCACACCACACCACAACAAAGTACACCACACCATAACACACCACACCACACCACACCACACCATACCACACCACACCACAACAAAGTACACCACACCATACCACACTATACCACACCACACCACACCACACCATACCACACCACACCACATCATACCACATTTTTACATTTTACATTTTAGTCATTTAGCAGACGCTCTTATCCAGAGCGACTTACAGTTAGTGAGTGCATACATATATATTTTTTCATACTGGCCCCCCACCACACCACAACAAAGTACACCACACCATACCACACCACACCACACCACATCAAAGTACACCACACCACACCACACCACACCATACAACACCATACAACAACAAAGTACAACACTTCACACCACACCACACAACACCACACCACACCACGCAATACCACACCACACCATACCATACCAAACCACACCACACCACACCACAACAAAGTACACCACACGATACCACACCACACCATAACACACCACACCACACCACAACAAAGTACACCACACGATACCACACCACACCAGACCACACCACACCACACCACAACAAAGTACACCACCCACACCATACCACACCACACCATACCACACCACACCATACCACACCATACCACACCACACCATACCACACCACAACAAAGTACACCAGACCACACCATACCATACCATACCATACCACACCACAGCACACCACAACAAAGCACACCACACAACAACACAACACAATACAAACCATATGGATGTCTCAGAAAATGATCTGTCTGCTGTTGGTAGAGGGGTCAATAACAACACCTGAAAACATTTAAGAAATATTGATAATATTGATGATTTAAAAAGCATGACAACAAGCATCTTGTTTTTTAAGTAGGGAAGGAGGAGGAGGGGGTAGAAGACACAATAATCACCTGATTGATTTGTCATTTTCAGGTTATACTGATTTGATTTGACTACACAATGCATCCAACTGATTATGGATGAGAGAACAGTGTTTGGAGTGGATCAGGAGGATTTTCACACGCGACGAATGGACGGGAAACCTTGGGAAATTACACTGTGATTGTGACTGTTTGTGTCATCGTAATCTGTCATCCTCTTCCTCTCTCTCTCTTCCTCTCTCCCTCTCTCTCCACTGTTGTCAGGGAAGAACAATTACGCAGCACTTTGAGTCTACATCCACTAAACACCACCTCTAGGATAGGGTTTAACTGCTGCCATTACTACATCCAATAAACACCTCTAGGATAGGGTTTAACTGCTGCCATTACTACATCCAATAAACACCTCTAGGATAGGGTTTAACTGCTGCCATTACATTTACATTACATTTACGTCATTTAGCAGACGCTCTTATCCAGAGCGACTTACAAATAGGTGCATTCACCTTATAGCCAGTGGGATAACCACTTTACAATGTTTTTTTAGTAAGGGGGGGGGGGGGGGGGGGGGGGTAGAAGGACTACTTTATCCTATCCCAGGTATTCCTTAAAGAGGTGGGGTTTCAAATTCAAATTTCCATTACTACATCCAATAAACACCAACAGATGTGTGTAATATGCTGTCTTGCAACAGCAGACAAAACTAAATGCACATGCAGAGTAGGGATGAAAAAATGTGTTTTTTATTGTTCAAAGGTGAGACTTAGACTGTATCCTCATTAACACATGGTGTGTATTGGTGTTGCTATTTGATAGCTTGGCTGGGTTTTATACAGCATTACTGTAGCCATTTTTTGGACTTATAAATTAATTATATATACCCATTGATTCTTATGAATGACTCATGAGCTTAGTTCAACACCATAACCTCAAAATATAAGCGTGTTTTATTCCAATGTTTGTAACATTGTTAAATGTAAACAAACACTGCATAGTCTCAAACCGTGGTTAAAACTATAATTTTGAAATAATGGATGGTCAGTACTTGCATCCATAGCTCTGTCTATTCAGCTTTAAAAAAAAAAAAAAAAAATAGAGGTGGGATTATGCGTTGTTATTGTTTTAACTGTGGATTGGCCCTTTAAAGACTGACTAAGTTGGACTGAGAAAGGGTGTTCTGTTCACGTTTTCTGTTCTTTTTTTGGTGTCTAGTGGGGCTGTACTGACTGGGAGGGAGGAGAGAGAGAGAGAGAGAGAGAGAGAGAGAGGAGGAGAGAGAGGGAGAGAGAGAGAGAGAGAGAGAGAGAGAGAGAGAGAGAGAGAGAGAGAGAGAGAGAGAGAGAGAGAAGAGAGATGGGGGGGAGAGAGAGGAGAGAGGGGAGAGAGAGAGAGAGATATGGGGAAAGAGAGAGAGAGGGGGGAAAGAGAGAGAGGGGGAAAGAGAAAGGGGGGGAAAGAGAGAGAGAGAGAGGGGGGGAAGAGAGAGAGAGAGGGAGGGAGAGAGAGAGAGAGAGAGAGAGAGAGAGAGAGAGAGAGAAAGAGAGAGAGAGAGAGAGAGAGAAAGAGAGAGAGAGAGAGAGAGAGAGAGAGAGAGGGGAGAGAGAGAGAGAGAGAGAGAGAGAGAGAGAGAGAGAGAGAGGGGAGAGAGAGAGAGAGAGATATGGGGAAAGAGAGAGAGAGGGGGGAAAGAGAGAGAGGGGGAAAGAGAGAGAGAGAGAGGGGGGGAAGAGAGAGAGAGAGAGAGAGAGAGAGAGGAGAGAGAGAGAGAGAGAGAGAGAGAGAGAGCGAGAGAGAGAGAGAGAGAGAGTGAGAGAGAGCGCGAGCGAGAGAGAGAGAGAAGAGCGCGAGCGAGAGAGAGAGAGAGAGAGAGAGAGAGAGCGAAAGACTGGTTCAACATCTAATACTATTGCACTATCTTGTGGCCTTGTCAGTAACAACACACTGTGATCCTGTCGCTATGATGTTTGAGGGATCTCTCAGAGTTGTAAAGGATTTAAACGCTGTATAGATTTGGAGTAAATAGCTACTATGTCTACATGTAAGATTTTACCTGAAAATTTCCAATATTGTAAAATCATGTCATTGTAAATTAACCATGGAAATTAGGCATTAGTTTAGAAATAACAAAATGGCATACATTTGTATGCATTAATCACCTCTGCTGTCTTGGTGTGACCTAACCTCGATGTGTAAAGCTGCAATACGTAACTTTTTGGGCGACCCGACCAAATTCACATAGAAATCTGAGTTAGAGATCTGTCACTCATTTAAAGCAGGTCTAAGAAGCTGTAGATCTGTTCTATGTGCGCTATTTCTATGCTTCCCGTTCTTAAATTGAGTGTTTGTGTCTGTTACTTTCAGTTTTGTACACCACATTTTCCAAATGAGCATCTTCGACTTCACATAAAATAGTCCACTGCACAACCTGAACGAAAGTTAAGGTACTTCGAAGTTCTTCAAGCGTGCATGTTATCCAGGTAAATGCTTCCAGGTAACATTATTCTGAATGTAACGGGCGCGACTTCATAAAAGGCATATGCAGGGTCAGGGCGCATGCTCCGTTATGCCCAGGTGACAATCTCTGTTGTCACGCAACACAATATATAGTCTACAAAACAAACATGTTTTTCTTCTTCTTTCAGGATCCAACACAGGATCTCCGATTGGTCCCTTGGTATCTCATTAAAACTAAATTACTGTTCAAACTTTTAAAGGTCCAGTGCAGTTTTGTATATATACTTTCACACTATGTGGTTGGAATAATTCTGTGAACTTTAGAAAATTATGATAATGCCCTTTTATTGTAAGAGCTGTTTGGAAATACGTTCCCTGATGACGTCACCGTGTGGTTAATTAGTTAAGAAAATTCCAAATCTCTCTGGCAATAACAGCTAGTTTTAGTTTTCCCATCACCACTCAGACCACTCCCAGACAGTCCTAGCAAAATTCTTGCTTGAGAAGTTCTTATTTGCAAAGAAGATATTTGTTTCTTTTTGACCATTTTTAATTGAAAACGTTCGCAGTAAGGTACTTAATTGTTAAGCAGAAATTATTTGATATTGAGATATAAACGGCTGCATTGGGCCTTTAAGGTTCCATAGATTTTGGTTGTAAATTGCTCCTCTTCACGTTTTTTTTTGTACAGAGTTATAGGTTGTGCTTATGGCATATTCCGAATTCATAACGTTTCTATTCCATGCACTTTTATTTTATTTTAGTTATTAACCCACCTGTTGCTTGTGGCGTTATAGTTAGTGACAAATTGTGTGACTGTGTGTGTGTGTGTGTGCGTGTGTGTGTTTCTATAGAAACGGCTCAACACCTGCCTTCCCATGATACGGTCGCTCTGAACACACCGTAGGAAAACGGTATGATACGCACGAGACTTCTATTGTCACCTGGGCATAACGGAGCACGCGCCCTGACCCTGCATGATGTCGCGCCCGTTACATTTAGAATAATGTTACCTGGAAGTATTTACCTGGATAACATGCACGCTTGAAGAACTTCAAAGTAGCCCAACTATCGTTCAGGTTGTGCAGTGGACTATTTTATGTGAAGTTGAAGATGCTCATTTGAAAATGTGGACTGAATTGCCCTAAAATATAATTTAATGGCGTATCGATCATGACGACCGTCCTATCCTGTAACATTGTGGTTTACTACGCTGAAATTGGATCTCAAATACATTTGTATATGCGTGGGGAAATTATCTAGCATAGCCTTGGATACTTTGACCACAATCGTCATGAACTCTGAAAAGCCCAATTTTCTATCCCAACCTGTCGTGAAGAACATTTTCGTGTATCGAAATGGAGATCCCTTTTACGAGGCTCGCCGGTTAGTGGTAACCCAAAAGAGAGTGTCCAATTTTGACACTTTTCTTCGAGATGTGACGGGGGGTGTGCAGGCTCCGTTCGGAGCGGTTCGGAACATCTACACCCCTAAAATGGGGCATCGGGTGGCCTGCCTGGACCACCTGCAGAGCGGGGAACAATATGTCGCTGCCGGGAGAGAGAAATTCAAGAAATTGGAGTGAGTAAGATAATTATGTGTGTGTAATAATTGTCTGTTGTATTAGTTAATGTAGATTATTGAATGATTCATTGATGTTCATTGATACTGAATGACAGACTCGCTGTCTGTGATGTTCACATTTCATAGTCAAGTTGAGCTCACGTTACTGATGTTGCGTAAAATAGTGATAACCCTAAGTTGAACTGTTACAATTGGACGGTGTTCCCTAAATATGTACTGTACCTACTATAATTATTTATCTGTAAAGCAGCCTTTTGTTAAAGGGTTTGTAGAGATGGCATTTCATCCACACTCCTTTTAGAATCTATTCTTAGTAATGTATCCTGGTATTTTATCACCTGAAAGGTTTTACATGATAACTGTCACTCCATTGTAATTGCAATTACTTAGATAGGAGCTTTGTAGAGATGGCATTGTGGCATTTGGACCACACTCCTCCTAGATACATATTCAGTTAAATTTCTGAACAATTAACCAATTATACCACAGATAATTGCAGTGTGTGTGTGTATAACTTTGCCACTCCATTGTAATTGCAGTTACTCACAGATAGGATCCAGAAAGAAAAAGATGCTTCAAACTATTTCAGGGCAGGTAAGATGACTTGTTACAATATCTTCCATTCACATCACTTTACCAGGATAAACTCACTAGATCATGTATTTTACTGGTCCTGGCTTGCTGGCCATGACATTTGGCCTTCAAAAGGAAACATGTTTTGCATGTCAACATTCACTCACAAGAAGCCCTGTTCTCTGGGTGCCTGTTTGAGAAGCCCTGTCCTATGGGTGCCTGTTTGAGAAGCTCTGGCCTTTGGGTGCCTGTTTGAGAAGCCCTGGCCTCTGGGTGCCTGTTTGAGAAGCCCTGTCCTCTGGGTGCCTGTTTGAGAAGCCCTGTCCTCTGGGTGCCTGTTTGAGAAGCCCTGTCCTCTGGGTGCCTGTTTGAGAAGCCCTGGCCTCTGGGTGCCTGTTTGAGAAGCCCTGTCCTCTGGGTGCCTGTTTGAGAAGCCCTGTCCTCTGGGTACCTGTTTGAGAAAAATCAGCTAAGAAAGGTGTAACGTCAGTGACCACGTTTACATGCGCACAGTATTCTGGGTAGTAGCTCATATCCCGTTTAAGGTCTTATTCGGGATAAGCTGTTTACATGCACCTTTGATATCGCGCTCACCAGTATCCCTGTACCCATGAATTATCCGAATATTCCTCATTTAGGTTTATATCTGTTCAATGGAATAGTAAGTAAAATATGGACACTGACTGTAGGACTATAACCTCCCACATGTAGCGTAATATAATATTAACTCCTGCAGAATTATGCATTTCTTGCAGTCAAATGTTAATTTAGTCTCGGGAACAGGAGTGGAGAAATATGATTTATTTCTTTCAGCATCTCTTTAGAAAATGTGAATGCACATTTAATGTGTTATCTTTTGACACAGTGATTCAAGCAGACACTATTTCAACCACATAAAATATGCACCCAAGACAAACTTGAAGTCTCATCGGAAACGTGTTTCATCATTTTCTCAGCTTTTTCATGTCCTTAAAACCTGTCAAACTGATGACATTTGGACATTTTGCTTGGGAACAAACCTTCCACTGTTTTGACGTTATTGCGTTTTTCTCCCCAGTCCCTAAACGAAACAGACAACTTTACCGGTGTTAACTAGATTACAAATGCGTTCATTCTGTCGATGTAAGACATTATTCTGGTGAGCAGTGTTCGTTTTTAATTTTCTAGTTCGGCAAGTTATGACAGAATAGAAGCTGCATGTATCTAACTATAGTTGACAAACAAATGGCCTACCAAATGTCCGACATTATAATATGGCCTGCCAAATGTCAGATATTATATAATATGGCCTGCCAAATGTCGGAAATAAGAAGCAGAAACTCGTCTAAATTAGGTGTGAAAGTAGCCAGTAGTCTAGGCTATACGGTCCAGTATGGAGTATCAGCAAAATAAATTATTATGGAATTATGGTGGATCGATCCACCAGGTAGCCTACTTTCTGAAGTGATTTGTTTGACAATCAGATGAAAACGTCATCACAGAACACCCACGATCTGTGAAACTGAGCCTGTGCAGACCACGAAAAACAACAGTAAACGAAACGGGATAAGATGTATCCCGTCTAAGATTAGCATATCCCAGGAATCTTATTCGGGTATCTCATAACCGGGATACAAGCTTTTTGGGGTTATTGTAAACGGGATATGATGTTTGTATGCGTCAACTCGAAAACAGAATACTTGAGTATCCCGAATAATAACAGGATATTGGTGTGCATGTAAACGTGGTCAGTGCTGTTTGAGAAAATTCAGCTTAGCGAGGTGAATGGCAGTGTTTAGTCACCTTCTTTGTGGTTTGTGAATAATCACTTTGTTGGCGGATCAGTGACTATGAATTATTAATGTATGATCATAATCAGCCTCCTTCAATACATCTTTAATCTGGAATACATCTTTAATCAACCATTGTTGGCCGCGAAGTGCCTTGTGGTCAGATATATATCTTACCACACACCGAGCGGTGGAAACACTGACGTCACTCGTCCGTGGCCACCTTGTCCAGCGCCAAGGGTTTTTATTTACAATCAGCACAGGCTCTGTCCCAAATGGCACCCTATTCCCTATATAGTGTACCACTTTTGACCAGGGTCCATAGGGCCTATTGTGCTCTGGCCAAAAGTAGAGGGCACTATATAGGGAATAGAATGCCATTTGGGGCAGAGCCACTGCATGGTTTCTGTTGTAATCATGACTAGTGAAGGTTTAATAGGCCAATCTATTTATGAGAGCCACGCTCACGACTGCCATGTTCCTCTGATTGGTTCAATTAAAGAGGCCCTCAAACAACACTCAGAACCCTGGCTATGGCCTGCTGTGGGTCTGTCTGCCACACTGAACAGGAAGTAGAGCTAGGATGGACTGTAAGACAGCCTGCTGTGGGTCTGTCTGCCACACTGAAGAGGAAGTAGAGCTAGGATGGACTGTAAGACAGCCTGCTGTGGGTCTGTCTGCCACACTGAAGAGGAAGTAGAGCTAGGATGGACTGTAAGCTAGGTTCAGGACGGTTGCTGCCATCATGGACTGTGAGCTAGGTTCAGGACTGTTGCTGCCATCATGGACTGTGAGCTAGGTTCAGGACTGTTGCTGCCATCATGGACTGTGAGCTAGGTTCAGGACTGTTGCTGCCATCATGGACTGTGAGCTAGGTTCAGGACTGTTGCTGCCATCATGGACTGTAAGCTAGGTTCAGGACTGTTGCTGCCATCATGGACTGTGAGCTAGGTTCAGGACTGTTGCTGCCATCATGGACTGTGAGCTAGGTTCAGGACTGTTGCTGCCATCATGGACTGTGAGCTAGGTTCAGGACTGTTGCTGCCATCATGGACTGTGAGCTAGGTTCAGGGCTGTTGCTGCCATCATGGACTGTGAGCTAGGTTCAGGACGGTTGCTGCCATCATGGACTGTGAGCTAGGTTCAGGACTGTTGCTGCCATCATGGACTGTGAGCTAGGTTCAGGACTGTTGCTGCCATCATGGACTGTAAGCTAGGTTCAGGACTGTTGCTGCCATCATGGACTTTAAGCTAGGTTCAGGACTGTTGCTTCCATCATGGACTGTAAGCTAGGTTCAGGACTGTTGCTGCCATCATGGACTGTAAGCTAGGTTCAGGACTGTTGCTGCCATCATGGACTGTAAGCTAGGTTCAGGACGGTTGCTGCCATCATGGACTGTGAGCTAGGTTCAGGACTGTTGCTGCCATCATGGACTAAGCTAGGTTCAGGACTGTTGCTGCCATCATGGACTGTAAGCTAGGTTCAGGACTGTTGCTGCCATCATGGACTTTAAGCTAGGTTCAGGACTGTTGCTTCCATCATGGACTGTAAGCTAGGTTCAGGACTGTTGCTGCCATCATGGACTGTAAGCTATGTTCAGGACTGTTGCTGCCATCATGGACTGTAAGCTAGGTTCAGGACTGTTGCTGCCATCATGGACTGTAAGCTAGGTTCAGGACTGTTGCTGCCATCATGGACTAAGCTAGGTTCAGGACTGTTGCTGCCATCATGACTGTAAACTAGGTTCAGGACTGTTGCTGCCTCCATGACTGTAAACTAGGTTCAGAACTGTTGCTGCCACCATGGACTGTAAGCTAGGTTCAGGTCTGTTGCTTCCACCGTGGACTGTAAGCTAGGTTCAGGACTGTTGCTGCCATCATGGACTGTAAGCTAGGTTCAGGACTGGTGCTGCCACCATGACTGTAAACTAGGTTCAGGACTGTTGCTGCCATCATGGACTGTAAGCTAGGTTCAGGACTGTTGCTGCCATCATGGACTGTAAGCTAGGTTCAGGACTGTTGCTGCCATCATGGACTAAGCTAGGTTCAGGACTGTTGCTGCCATCATGACTGTAAACTAGGTTCAGGACTGTTGCTGCCTCCATGACTGTAAACTAGGTTCAGAACTGTTGCTGCCACCATGGACTGTAAGCTAGGTTCAGGTCTGTTGCTTCCACCGTGGACTGTAATCTAGGTTCAGGACTGTTGCTGCCACCATGGAATGTAAGCTAGGTTCAGGACTGTTGCTGCCACCATGACTGTAAACTAGGTTCAGGACTGTTGCTGCCATCATGGACTGTAAGCTAGGTTCAGGACTGTTGCTGCCATCATGGACTGTTATCTAGGTTCAGGTCTGTTTCTGCCACCATGGACTGTAAGCTAGGTTCAGGTCTATTGCTGCCATCATGGACTGTAAGCTAGGTTCAGGACTGTTGCTGCCACCATGGAGTGTAAGCTAGGTTCAGGACTGTTGCTGCCACCATGACTGTAAACTAGGTTCAGGACTGTTGCTGCCATCATGGACTGTAAGCTATGTTCAGGACTGTTGCTGCCATCATGGACTGTAAGCTAGGTTCAGGACTGTTGCTGCCATCATGGACTGTAAGCTAGGTTCAGGACTGTTGCTGCCATCATGGACTAAGCTAGGTTCAGGACTGTTGCTGCCATCATGGACTGTAAGCTAGGTTCAGGACTGTTGCTTCCATCATGGACTGTAAGCTAGGTTCAGGACTGTTGCTGCCATCATGGACTGTAAGCTAGGTTCAGGACTGTTGCTGCCATCATGGACTGTAAGCTAGGTTCAGGACTGTTGCTGCCATCATGGACTGTAAGCTAGGTTCAGGACTGTTGCTGCCATCATGGACTAAGCTAGGTTCAGGACTGTTGCTGCCATCATGACTGTAAACTAGGTTCAGGACTGTTGCTGCCTCCATGACTGTAAACTAGGTTCAGAACTGTTGCTGCCACCATGGACTGTAAGCTAGGTTCAGGTCTGTTGCTTCCACCGTGGACTGTAAGCTAGGTTCAGGACTGTTGCTGCCATCATGGACTGTAAGCTAGGTTCAGGACTGTTGCTGCCACCATGACTGTAAACTAGGTTCAGGACTGTTGCTGCCATCATGGACTGTAAGCTAGGTTCAGGACTGTTGCTGCCATCATGGACTGTAAGCTAGGTTCAGGACTGTTGCTGCCATCATGGACTAAGCTAGGTTCAGGACTGTTGCTGCCATCATGACTGTAAACTAGGTTCAGGACTGTTGCTGCCTCCATGACTGTAAACTAGGTTCAGAACTGTTGCTGCCACCATGGACTGTAAGCTAGGTTCAGGTCTGTTGCTTCCACCGTGGACTGTAAGCTAGGTTCAGGACTGTTGCTGCCACCATGGAGTGTAAGCTAGGTTCAGGACTGTTGCTGCCACCATGACTGTAAACTAGTTTCAGGACTGTTGCTGTCATCATGGACTGTAAGCTAGGTTCAGGTCTGTTGCTGCCATCATGGACTGTTATCTAGGTTCAGGTCTGTTTCTGCCACCATGGACTGTAAGCTAGGTTCAGGTCTATTGCTGCCATCATGGACTGTAAGCTAGGTTCAGGACTGTTGCTGCCACCATGGAGTGTAAGCTAGGTTCAGGACTGTTGCTGCCACCATGACTGTAAACTAGGTTCAGGACTGTTGCTGCCATCATGGACTGTAAGCTATGTTCAGGACTGTTGCTGCCATCATGGACTGTAAGCTAGGTTCAGGACTGTTGCTGCCATCATGGACTGTAAGCTAGGTTCAGGACTGTTGCTGCCATCATGGACTAAGCTAGGTTCAGGACTGTTGCTGCCATCATGGACTGTAAGCTAGGTTCAGGACTGTTGCTGCCACCATGACTGTAAGCTAGGTTCAGGACTGTTGCTGCCACCAAGGACTGTAAGCTAGGTTCAGGACTGTTGCTGCCACCATGACTGTAAACTAGGTTCAGAACTGTTGGTGCCACCATGGACTGTAAGCTAGGTTCAGGTCTGTTGCTGCCACCGTGGACTGTAAGCTAGGTTCAGGACTGTTGCTGCCACCATGGACTGTAAGCTAGGTTCAGGTCTGTTGCTGCCATCATGGACTGTAAGCTAGGTTCAGGACTGTTGCTGCCACCATGGACTGTAAACTAGGTTCAGGACTGTTGCTGCCATCATGGACTGTAAGCTAGGTTCAGGACTGTTGCTGCCAGTATGACTGTAAGCTAGGTTCAGGACTGTTGCTGCCATCATGGACTGTAAGCTAGGTTCAGGACTGTTGCTGCCATCATGGACTGTAAGCTAGGTTCAGGACTGTTGCTGCCATCATGGACTGTAAGCTAGGTTCAGGACTGTTGCTGCCATCATGGACTGTAAGCTAGGTTCAGGACTGTTGCTGCCATCATGGACTGTAAGCTAGGTTCAGGGCTGTTGCTGCCATCATGGAGTGTAAGCTAGGTTCAGGACTGTTGCTGCCATCATGGACTGTAAGCTAGGTTCAGGACTGTTGCTGCCATCATGGACTGTAAGCTAGGTTCAGGACTGTTGCTGCCACCATGACTGTAAACTAGGTTCAGGACTGTTGCTGCCACCATGGAGTGTAAGCTAGGTTCAGGACTGTTGCTGCCACCATGGACTGTAAACTAGGTTCAGGACTGTTGCTGCCATCATGGTCTGTAAGCTAGGTTCAAGACTGTTGCTGCCACCATGACTGTAAACTAGGTTCAGGACTGTTGCTGCCATCATGGAATGTAACCTAGGTTCAGGACTGTTGCTGCCACCATGGACTGTAAGCTAGGTTCAGGACTGTTGCTGCCATCATGGCGCATTGGTCAGAATGCAATGAACAAGGACGTGGAGAACAAGGATGTTGAGATGTAGAGAACAAGGATGTGGAGAACCAGGATGTGGAGAACCAGGATGTGGAGAACCAGGATGTGGAGGACAAGGATGTGGAGAACCAGGATGTAGAGAACCAGGATGTGGAGGACAAGGATGTGGAGAACAAGGATGTGGAGAACAAGGATGTGGAGAACAAGGATGTGGAGAACCAGGACGTGGAGATCCAGGATGTGGAGAACAAGGATGGTCTGAAAGGGAGATACAGAATGGAAACATTAGGAACACATAACAGAGGAGCAGACAAAGTAGTCCCAGAGGGTTATCCTACCAGGCAGGTTGAGGAGTTAGAGAGGTAACGTTGATCCCAGAGGGTTATCCTACCAGGCAGGTTGAGGAGTTAGAGAGGTAACGTTGATCCCAGAGGGTTATCCTACCAGGCAGGTTGAGGAGTTAGAGAGGTAACGTTGATCTCAGAGGGTTATCCTACCAGGCAGGTTGAGGAGTTAGAGAGGTAACGTTGATCCCAGAGGGTTATCCTACCAGGCAGGTTGAGGAGTTAGAGAGGTAACGTTGATCCCAGAGGGTTATCCTACCAGGCAGGTTGAGGAGTTAGAGAGGTAACGTTGATCCCAGAGGGTTATCCTACCAGGCAGGTTGAGGAGTTAGAGAGGTAACGTTGATCCCAGAGGGTTATCCTACCAGGCAGGTTGAGGAGTTAGAGAGGTAACGTTGATCCCAGAGGGTTATCCTACCAGGCAGGTTGAGGAGTTAGAGAGGTAACGTTGATCCCAGAGGGTTATCCTACCAGGCAGGTTGAGGAGTTAGAGAGGTAACGTTGATCCCAGAGGGTTATCCTACCAGGCAGGTTGAGGAGTTAGAGAGGTAACGTTGATCCCAGAGGGTTATCCTACCAGGCAGGTTGAGGAGTTAGAGAGGTAACGTTGATCCCAGAGGGTTATCCTACCAGGCAGGTTGAGGAGTTAGAGAGGTAACGTTGATCCCAGAGGGTTATCCTACCAGGCAGGTTGAGGAGTTAGAGAGGTAACGTTGATCCCAGAGGGTTATCCTACCAGGCAGGTTGAGGAGTTAGAGAGGTAACGTTGATCCCACAGGGTTATCCTACCATGCAGGTTGAGGAGTTAGAGAGGTAACGTTGATCCCAGAGGGTTATCCTACCAGGCAGGTTGAGGAGTTAGAGAGGTAACGTTGATCCCAGAGGGTTATCCTACCAGGCAGGTTGAGGAGTTAGAGAGGTAATGTTGATCAACTCTTGAGTTCAACTCGGGATAACCGGTCATACTGTGATGCGTGATTTGAAGGAGTCAGGCGCAGGAGGGTAAATCACAGCATACAGAGTTTATTTCGTAATACAGTGTAAACCAGTCCAGTGAGCAAAACAGACGCAATGGAACAAACAGGCACACATGGAAAATACCCCGGTAATACAAAATACACTGAGCTCAACCGAGCTACTATCTCCTCACAATAAACAATCACCCACAAGGACAAGGGGGGCAGAGGGAACACTTATACAGGTACTGATGAGGGGATATGAACCAGGTGTGTGTAATAGACAAGACAAAACAAATGGAATGATGAGATGAGGAGCGGCAGTGGCTAGAAGGCTGGTGACGACGAACGCCGAAGCCCGCTCGAACAAGGAGAGGAGGCAGCTTCGGTGGAAGTCGTGACACATACGAAAGTGGCTCACCTTTTAGCCAGGTAATTTTTATGGCCACGAATCCTCCAGAACTAATCTGCTAATTCCACATAACCTGAATAAAATGACTGAGCAATGAGTTGAGGACCAATGAAAGCAGATTCCCTCCCGCTTGCAAAGATTGCATCATCCCCCTCATTTGAGGAAGATGGTTAATTAAATATTGTATTCATCAAATGTTTTGTGTTTTAAAATAGTAATGTTAAAATATGTATTACACGTTTAGTAATGAAAGAACCACAAAACCAAAGGCGGTATTAATGATAAGTAACAAATTAAAGACTTCTAAAAGCCCTTTCATTTAGATTTCAGCACAAATGAAAATGTGTCACTGACTCGCCCATGGATTGATGTTTCAGCATCGTCTCAATGAAGAGTTGGCCGTTCGACTAGCCATGAGCGACAATGCACGCGCAGTTACAAGCCTGCTAGAGTTGGGGGCAGGCGGACGAGCAATATCCACCGTCGTAGTACAGATGAAGCCTGAGCTGGAATGTGAAGCTAACTGAAGCTGGCTAGCTTTAGAAAACCAAAGATCTAGCTTGCTCCATAGGATACCCTCTGGTGACTCCGGGGAATAGGCTTAACATCCAACATCCAGCTGAGGAGACTGCCAGGATAGACATAAAGGAGAAATGAGCATGAGCAAACATCACATGGATATCAAAGGGATATAACGTAGGCCACCGCATATACTGTATACATAAACATTTAGGATTTCTATTTCTCCATACAGTATATAATAACAAAGAGCAATTACTTCATCGTATCACACCCAATGGAAGGATAGGGCATCACCACCATCAACTGAACTGCTAGAAAGGAAGGAGCGTGCAGCTTGTACGGGGAAACAGAGGAGTCAGAAAGGAAGGAAGGAGCGTGCAGCTTGTACGGGGAAACAGAGGAGTCAGAAAGGAAGGAAGGAGCGTGCAGCTTGTACGGGGAAACAGAGGAGTCAGAAAGGAAGGAAGGAGCGTGCAGCTTGTACGGGGAAACAGAAGTCAGAAAGGTAGAGGAGAGGTGATTAAGGGAGAGTGCACACACTCTCACACACACACACACACACACACACACACACATACACACACACACACACACACATACACACACACACACACACACACACACACACACACACACACACACACACACACACACACACACACACACACACACACACACACACACACACACACACATCCACACACACATCCACACACACACACATACATTTTACATTTACGTCATTTAGCAGACGCTCTTATCCAGAGCGACTTACAAATTGGTGCATTCACCCTATAGCCAGTGGGATTTTTTTGGGGGGGTAGAAGGATTACTTTATCCTATCCCAGGTATTCCTTAAAGAGGTGGGGTTTCAAATGTCTCCGGAAGGTGGTGAGTGACTCCGCTGTCCTGGCGTCGTGAGGGAGCTTGTTCCACCATTGGGGTGCCAGAGCAGCGAACAGTTTTGACTGGGCTGAGCGGGAACTATGCTTCCGCAGAGGAAGGGGAGCCAGCAGGCCAGAGGTGGATGAACGCAATGCCCTCGTTTGGGTGTAGGGACTGATCAGAGCCTGAAGGTACGGAGGTGCCGTTCCCCTCACTGCTCCATAGGCAAGCACCATGGTCTTGTAACGGATGTGAGCTTCAACTGGAAGCCAGTGGAGTGTGCGGAGGAGGGGGGTGACGTGAGAGAACTTGGGAAGGTTGAACACCAGACGGGCTGCGGCATTCTGGATGAGTTGTAGGGGTTTAATGGCACAGGCAGGGAGCCCAGCCAACAGCGAGTTGCAGTAATCCAGACGGGAGATGACAAGTGCCTGGATTAGGACCTGTGCCGCTTCCTGTGTAAGGCAGGGTCGTACTCTCCGAATGTTGTAGAGCATGAACCTGCAGGATCGGGTCACCGCCTTGATGTTAGCGGAGAACGACAGGGTGTTGTCCAGGGTCACGCCAAGGCTCTTCGCACTCTGGGAGGAGGACACAACGGAGTTGTCAACCGTGATGGCGAGATCATGGAACGGGCAGTCCTTCCCCGGGAGGAAGAGCAGCTCCGTCTTGCCAGGGTTCAGCTTGAGGTGGTGATCCGTCATCCATACTGATATGTCTGCCAGACATGCAGAGATGCGATTCGCCACCTGGTTATCAGAAGGGGGAAAGGAGAAGATTAGTTTTGTATCGTCAGCGTAGCAATGATAGGAGAGGCCATGTGAGGATATGACAGAGCCAAGTGACTTGGTGTATAGGGAGAAAAGGAGAGGGCCTAGAACTGAGCCCTGGGGGACACCAGTGGTGAGAGCACGTGGTGCGGAGACAGCTTCTCGCCACGCCACTTGGTAGGAGCGACCGGTCAGGTAGGACGCAATCCAGGAGTGAGCCGCGCCGGAGATGCCCAGCTCGGAGAGGGTGGAGAGGAGGATCTGATGGTTCACAGTATCAAAGGCAGCAGACAGGTCTAGAAGGACAAGAGCAGAGGAGAGAGAGTTAGCTTTAGCAGTGCGGAGAGCCTCCGTGACACAGAGAAGAGCAGTCTCAGTTGAATGACCAGTCCTGAAACCTGACTGGTTTGGATCAAGAAGGTCATTCTGAGAGAGATAGCAAGAGAGTTGGCTAAAGACGGCACGCTCAATAGTTTTGGAAAGAAAAGAAAGAAGGGATACTGGTCTGTAGTTGTTGACATCAGTGGGATCGAGTGTTGGTTTTTTGAGAAGGGGAGCAACTCTCGCTCTCTTGAAGACGGAAGGGACATAGCCAGCGGTCAAGGATGAGTTGATCAGCGAGGTGAGGTAGGGGAGAAGGTCACCGGAGATGGTCTGGAGAAGAGAGGAGGGGATGGGGTCAAGCGGGCAGGTTGTTGGGCGGCCTGCAGTCACTAGTCGCAAGATTTTATCTGGAGAGAGAGGGGAGAAAGAAGTCAAAGCATAGGGTAGGGCAGTGTGAGCAGGACCAGCAGTGTCATTAGACATAACAAACGAGGATCGGATGTCGTCAACCTTCTTTTCAAAGTGGTTGACGAAGTCATCCACAGAGAGGGAGGAGGGGGGGGGGTGGGGGGGAGGATTCAGCAGTGAGGAGAATGTGGCAAAGAGCTTCCTAGGGTTAGAGGCAGATGCTTGGAATTTAGAGTGGTAGAAAGTGGCCTTAGCAGCAGAAACAGATGAAGAAAATGTAGAGAGGAGGGAGTGAAAATATGCCAGGTCGGCAGGGAGTTTAGTTTTCTTCCATTTCCGCTCAGCTGCCCGGAGCTCTGTTCTGTGAGCTCGCAATGAGTCATCAAGCCACGGAGCTGGAGGGGAGGACCGAGCCGGCCGGGAGGATAGGGGACACAGGGAGTCAAAGGATGCAGAAAGGGAGGAGAGGAGGGTTGAGGAGGCAGAATCAGGAGATTGGAGGGAGAAGGATTGAGCAGAGGGAAGAGATGATAGGATGGAAGAGGAGAGAGTAGTGGGAGAGAGAGAGCGAAGGTTGCGGCGGCGCGTTACCATCTGTGTAGGGGCAGAGTGAGTAGTGTTGGAGGAGAGCGAGAGAGAAAAGGATACAAAGTAGTGGTCGGAGACATGGAGGGGAGTTGCAGTGAGATTAGTAGAAGAGCAACATCTAGTAAAGATGAAGTCAAGCGTATTGCCTGCCTTGTGAGTAGGGGGGGATGGTGAGAGGGTGAGGTCAAAAGAGGAGAGGAGTGGAAAGAAGGAGGCAGAGAGAAATGAGTCAAATGTAGACGTAGGGAGGTTGAAATCCCCCAAAACTGTGAAGGGTGAGCCATCCTCAGGAAAGGAACTTATCAAGGCGTCAAGCTCATTGATGAACTCTCCAAGGGAACCTGGAGGGCGATAGATGACAAGGATATTAAGCTTAAATGGGCTAGTGACTGTGACAGCGTGGAATTCAAATGAGGAGATAGACAGATGGGTTAGGGGAAAAATTGAGAATGACCACTTGGGAGAGATGAGGATTCCTGTGCCACCACCCCTCTGACCAGATGCTCTCGGGGTATGCGAGAACACATGGTCAGACGAGGAGAGAGCAGTAGGAGTAGCAGTGTTTTCAGTGGTAATCCATGTTTCCGTCAGCGCCAGGAAGTCGAGGGACTGGAGGGTAGCATAGGCTGGGATGAAGTCAGCCTTGTTGGCAGCAGAACGGCAGTTCCAGAGGCTGCCTGAGACCTGGAACTCCAGGTGTGTGGTGCGTGCAGGGACCACCAGGTTAGAGAGGCAGCAGCCACGCGGTGTGAGGCGTTTGTGTAGCCTGTGCGGAGAGGAGAGAACAGGGATAGGCAGAGGCATAGTTGACAGGCTGTAGCAGATGGCTACAATAATGCAGAGGAGATCGGAATGAAATGAACTAAACATCTGGGAAAGGAGAGAGCAGGGCCTCCCTCACCAAAAAAATATAACTCTCCCAACTTCCACCTCAGAAACTATAATTGTTTCACTGAACGACCTGAATAAAACTCTCCCAACTTCCACTTTAGAAATTAGAATTGTTGT
>NC_139990.1:39618388-39621108 GCF_964263955.1 Coregonus lavaretus
TGTATGTGTTAGATTTGATCAACACTAGCAGACGGCAAACTTCAAGGATGCAGCATCAGAGTAACTGCACTGTTCTGAACTTGTTCTTTCATGAAACCCAAGGACAGAACATCGTTTTTTTTTAAAATTCACTGTGACCTTGTATTGGAACGAAAGCTTTTGGTCTGAATAGAACCCTTTCAATGGAAATGCATTTCATGTCAACTCAATTAGGACTTCACAACCAAAGGATGCAACACATTTCCTTGTTCAATGCCGTTTTTTTTTCAACCACAATGTATAGAGAATGAATAGCATTAACATTCAATAGAAAAGGAATGGAAGAATTTAGGAATGTGTTTTCATTTTTTTTTTTTGACTGGTCAAGGATGTTGGCAATGAAGTTCATTTATTTTGTAAACTTCTGTTGTGATCAGGCTTTATGTTATTTATTTGTGTTATGAAGCAGAAGAATGTGTTCCAGGAAACTAAAAGCATTTTCTAACCACCTCTATCTCATAGTATTTTTGCAGCATACGCTACGGTTTTATCAACACTGGTTGATGGTTGGTAGAAACTCAACAGTCCCTTATGTGTTTATACAGATACCCAGTGCGTCCCAAATAGCACCCAATTCCCTATATAGTGCACTACTTTCGACCTGAGACCGATGGTCAAAATGAGTGCACTATATCGGGATTAGGGCGCCATTTGGGATGCGACACTGGGCAGTGTGTAGGCAGAGTGTAGGCAGTGTGTAGGCAGAGTGTAGGCAGTGTGTAGGCAGTGTGTAGGCAGTGTGTAGGCAGAGTGTAGGCAGTGTGTAGGCAGTGTGTTAATACAGAGACTGTTAATTGGGCAGTGTGTAGGCAGAGTGTAGGCAGTGTGTAGGCAGTGTGTAGGCAGTGTGTAGGCAGAGTGTAGGCAGTGTGTAGGCAGTGTGTAGGCAGTGTGTAGGCAGTGTGTAGGCAGTGTGTAAGCAGTGTGTAGGCAGTGTGTAGGCAGTGTGTAGGCAGTGTGTAGGCAGTGTGTAGGCAGTGTGTAGGCAGTGTGTAGGCAGTGTGTAGGCAGTGTGTAGGCAGTGTGTAGGCAGAGTGTAGGCAGAGTGTAGGCAGTGTGTAGGCAGTGTGTAGGCAGTGTGTAGGCAGTGTGTAGGCAGTGTGTTAATACAGAGACTGTTAATCCAACCATCGGTGAGGTGAAAGTCAGTTCTATAAGCAAACCAGCAGATTAAAACGACTCCCTCTTGTATCGTAAAAAACGTAACGTCGCCTTTGGGAATTAGCCCAGTCCGTGTGAAAGATATATCCAGAAGGCCTCCTTCCAGTCAGTGGTGTTTCAAATTCAGAACGTTAAGAACACGATGGGGTGTACGTGTAAACAGACATGTTAGGTCTACACGTGTCTTTTGAAGGTATCCAGTAGTTAGCGGTCTTTGAGTTAACTAGGCTGAGTCCCCCGCAGTACAGCAGGAGAAACTAGAGCAGTTTGATAGGTGGGCTGTCCCAAATGGAAACCCTGTTCCTTAGATAGTGCACTTCTTTCAACCAGAGCCCCTATGGGCCCAGCTCAAAAGTAGTGCACTATATAGTGAATAGGATGCCATTTGCGCGCCACTTGCGTGGCGTTGCTGTTTCATGTCATGTTACAGCGAGGAGCGTCTTAGACATTAGACAACACGGCAGACAGGAACAGGACTTAGTGGGATCCCCTTCATCTCTCCCATTGTTCCATTGACATGTTCCGTATTGACTGACCTTCATGTCTTAAAGTAATGATGGACTGTCGTTTCTCTTTGCTTATTTGAGCTGTTCTTGCCATAATATGGATTTGGTCTTTTACCAAATAGGGCTGTCTTCTGTATACCCCCCCCCCCCCCCCCCCCCCCCCCCGGTTAATATTCAGATGTCCTTGGGTGTTGATGGTATGAATGTATGGTCCCAGATCTATTGCATGCTGGTTAATATTCAGATGTCCTTGGGTGTTGATGGTATGAATGTATGGTCCCAGATCTATTGCATGCTGGTTAATATTCAGATGTCCTTGTCCCAGACCTATTGCATGCTGGTTCATATTTATATGGGACCAGGGACTGTATAGTAGGAGCAGTAATGATTCTATACAGTCAGGTGAGGAAGTGATGGGTTTTTAGCAGTAATGATTCTATACAGTCAGGTGAGGGAAGTGAAGGGTTTTTAGTTGTACGAGACATTGGCACATTTTATCAGAGACATTTACATAACTTTATTAACATATTTCTGTAGTTACATTTCAAAATCACTCCACTCTGCTGCACTGAAAGACAAGACACATCCAAGCAGATAGTAGAATAATTGCCTGTGGTGTCATTACCCAGTCTAGGTAGATAGTAGAATAATTGCCTGTGGTGTCATTACTCCCGAGTGGCACAGTGGTCTAAGGCACTGCATCGCAGTGCTAGCTGTGCCACTAGAGATCCTGGTTCGAGTCCAGGCTCTGTTGCAGCTGGCCGCAACCGGGAGACCCATGGGCAGCGCACAATTGGTCTAGCGTCGTCCAAGGTAGGGGAGGGTTTGGCCGGCAGGGATGTGGGTTCGTTTCCCACGGGGGGCCAGTATGAAAAATATTTAAAAAACACATGTATGCACTCACTAACTGTAAGTTGCTCTGGATAAGAGCGTCTGCTAAATGACTAAAATGTAAATGTAATTACCCAGTCTAGGTAGATAGTAGAATAATTCCCTGTGGTGTCATTACCCAGT